>NC_080074.1:68479890-68734890 GCF_949987535.1 Balaenoptera acutorostrata
ACCTGAGCCAACAGACCCGGATGAGAGACATAGGCATGGGGGATCATCGCTGTGCATTTAGGAGAAGCAGCGTTGATGCTTGTAGAGCATCTCCTTCCCCAACAGGATTAGCCCTAAAGCCATAAATCCCCAATCCTTCTAGATCTGACCAGCGGGGACTTCATGGGGACAGAGAGGAAGGAGCAGTCACTCTGGCACAGCAGTAAAGTAAACTAAGATTAAATCTGACAGTGATGGAGACCTATTGCCCGTGAATTCTCTGGGCCTCTCCAACCCTGCTCCCGTTTTAAAACTGCTAGGAGGATCCACCAAATAGCATTAGACAAGGGATCCAGGCCATGTGGGGACCCAGTGGGAGTTACACCAGACCGGTGCTGGTGAGCCTGTGTGCAGCCCTCCCAATGCCACCCTTCACCTCCTCCCCTTCCCTTACCTCTGTCTCCTCATCCAGAGTCTAGTCCAGCCCCCCTGGCTCTCATGATGCTTCATCCTTCTTCCTGAATTTCAGCTCTCATGGGAAACTCTCAAGGCCAAACAGTATATAATCTCGGGTTCTCCAGATTCTAGAGTTAGTAACCTGCCCCCTGTGGCCTTCATCAACCCTTGAAATAACTTCGTTTTGGACACCCATTTCCTATTTCACTCGATCAAATCTACTTTGCTTTTTGATATCCTTTTTAACACTTTTTCAAAAAGAAATGTTTGCCTGCCAGTGATAACCTAGGTTGGTTGGTAAAGAGTAATGAAATGACCTGTATGTTTTCTAAGCCCATTCTTTTTTTCGGTTGTCGTCTTAGTCTGAAAGAAGCTGTGAGGATACCATCAGCTGTAGAACAGATTCACTCTGAGATGACTGTGAAGTCAAAGAACAGAATGCAGAGGATGGTTCTGCATAGCTGGTTTTTCTTAGTTTCCCATCCTTGGAGAATCAGACGCACACAGTTTTAGAAAGATTCTCACAGTTCAGCAATAGTTGTAACAAACTCCAAATACGGAGGGACTCAAAAAGAGAGGGAAAGCATATCTGTTTTTTCCCAGGTATGTGTGGGAAATGTTTGCTTCCCTGAAAATAACCCTTGCCTTTCTGTCACTCCAGGCTGCCCTTTTCTTGGGTCTGGGGGTGTTGTTTTCCCTGGTCAGCATTCCCTTGGTTATCTACGACTGGGCCTGCTCATCAAGTGGTGATGAAGGCCACTGAGACCAGGTGGAAAAGGAAACAGTCAAGTTACCACTCATCAGCAAGCCCTCATCACATCCTTTGCAAGTTTACAGAAGCAAACAGAAATTTACAAGACACACAATGGAATAACACTTTGGTAACAAAACAGAGACCTGTTTCTATCATGGTTCATGTCCCTCCAAGATTGGGGATCAATTTTAAGGATTATGGATTTCTTTTGTTCCAAATTTCACGCAATCATATTTTGCAGTACTTTCCACAGTCAGTTATTTTTCACTCTCCTAACTCTGTTTTTTGTGATTTCATCATCTCTTAGAACTTGGAAGACATGATCATCCATCATGTTTATTTATTACACATCCAGATTCTGACATAATTTTCCTACTGATGTTCAGCTTATAATATCTGTACCTTTTTAGAAGAGAAAAGAATCTTGAATTGTATATATTTATTTTGCTTTACAGAAAAAAAATGGTTTCGTAAATAATTTGCCTATTTTGGTTAACATAGCACATAGGGATAATCATATGAGAGTCACAGGGCGCGCACCCTTGCTGGATCAGAGGATGCCCAATATTTGAGGCAGCTCTGATCACCTGGCAGCTGAGCTTCAGCAGCCCATGGCCTCTCTGGCACTGCGTCCCACTCTGTGCAGAGATATTGTCTGGCGACTGTTCTCAGCTGGGAAAGGGATGGGAATGATTCTTACCTTGGTAAACATGCTAATCTACACATCTGGGTAATCTAGCAAATGAAGTTTTGTTTCCCCCTTGACAATTTCTGTCAGAGTTACTCTAATCTGAGTCAACTTCTATTGGGGAAGACGCATGATACCTTTGTAACAAACTGAGAAGCAAGAGTCCTACAAAAAGATTGTCCAAAATGCCTAAGGAAATATTCCTCGGCTGCAGATAGCCTTCAGCCCTACATCGGTATTGTTGAAGGGGGAAAAACATTTTCTTAAATTACAAACCCAGCAGCTTTTACTCATGTCCACCAGCTTTTTGCACAGAGAATCATGTGTATCTAACCAAGGATGATCTAGGATAAGTAATTCCTGTTTTATATTGGGTACTTTAGGGGGGTCTTTAAAAGACTTGTTTTATATCTATAAATTTAGGTTATTACAAATATAAGATTTTTGTACCTTAAATAAGCCTCATTCCTATTTCTTCTCCATTAACCATCCATCCAGTCTTGAAAAAAGAAAACGAGCCCTCAGAGATGGTCTTTGAGAAGAACACGTGATGAAATCACTGTGTACCTTTCTTCCCCCAGATGGGGACTTTGGCATCTGTGCTATCATCTCTCTTCTCGCCCCTAGTCAAGGGTGGGCCATTACTGCCTGCCTGACGTGACCCACACAGGAGGACAGAGTTGCCTCAGACTCTTACCCCAGCCCCTCTCCTAAAGCAAGTGAAGGAAACTACAGAGAGGCTGAAAAAGAAGAGAGTTTGGGACAAGGTAGCTTGGAAAGGCATGGGAGACAGTATAGAAACCCAGCACCGCATTCCGCCTGAGCTGGGCCATCAGCTATGATTGGAGTGTCTGTATCACACAGTGAGAAGTGTTGTGTACCCTGTGAAACAGGGCTTGTGTTTTATCTGCATCCTGGTTGAATTCCGCAGACACGTAAGTTCACCAAGCACAGATTTCTTATCCAGAGATAAGTGGCCTCTAACCGCAGATTCTGGGCAGAGTTTCCAGGCACTTAGCTCTGGGCTCTGTTCCTCCCCCACTGAGACCCCCAGAGGCCTCCACACTTACTGGGAGTAACACGGAAATGTCCCCTCCCCTTTACAGACTAATGTCCCATAGAGAAAGCAGGCATCAGAGCACTTTCTCGTGATCCTCTTGGGGGAAAAGGAGAAGTTATTGCCTGCATTTCTTAGTGGGATCATCATAGCTTTTACCATAATGCTCCAGAATTAACATGCACATTAGGTCAGAGTTCAGGTGTTTAGATAGGAGTACCTACCTATATATGAATTCCTAACCTAGTAAAATCCACAGCCATCTCTGTCCTTCTCAGCAGTGTCTTCCATGTCAGATGAGCAGGAGAGACACTCAACAAAGAAAGTTGGCTGGCCCTTTGAGCTGTCCAGGGCACCAAATAATGAAACAACCAGATAGTAGATGACCCTCCATTTAAAAAACTACAGATTTAGCCTACAAGCTATATTATGCTGCTTTCTATTTTCTTCATTAATTTATAACACTTCATTTTATGCCCACAGAGTCCATTTAGAAGATGATCATTAGCTCTTGGGATGTGTAGTGATATTTTTGAATCTCTGGATTTTATGTGTCAGGACAAGGAATTTTTATTATTATTTAAAATACACTTATTTAGAGGAGGCACATTGTTGTGAATGTGATACTACAGGTTTTTAAAATCTTCTTTGTAATGTTTATCTAAGTTTACTGTTGACTGAATACAATAGATCCTACTGTAATTTGGCAAGTATCACTGACTAATTACATCATTTGTGTGGGATTAGCTGTAAAGTGTACTGCTCTTATTCTTCTTATTCAGAACAGTGAACCGGTAGCCAAAAATATATGTATCACAGATGTTAGGTAGAATTTAAGTAACACAGTCAAGTGCTGTAGAAGTTTTTCTGCTAAATGAGTAGACTAATGAATATTATACCTTAGCCTTTGGGAGCGGCACGTTTTCCTTTGGTAGGTAGGATCTCAGCACTAGTGAACAGTGCCAGCTTCGTACTTTGGATTATGAACTGTTCTCTAGTTATGATAACACAGCACACTGTAAATCCCTAGTTTCCTTCATGTTACTCACTGGAAGTGGGGTTGCAGAGTATATACGGGAAAGAAGTCCAGTCTCGTTAAGCACGGGCAACCCCCAGTTTGTAAGCAGACCATGTTGTAAAACTGTCAGTTGTTTGCAACCTGGAATGCATTTTCCTTTAGAAACCAGGTTATATATGATGGTTAGGCCCCCCAGACCAGCTAGAGAAAATGATCTAAGCCCATAGTTTAGCTGAAATAGGATAATGTAACAAGATTGCTAAAGAACCTATGCACTAAATATAATATTGTTTCTAGTGGGTATTTTTTCAGAGTTGCCAAGAATCCCTCACTTGTTGTTAGTGGAATCTGGATTGCCCACTCCAGTCACACACATCACCAATTAGAGGTGCCCAGAGCGGCCTGAAGCTAGGTCTCCAGCAAAGGAGGGGGACCAAGTTCAGGGCCACCAGAGACCTCGTGGTAGGAGGAGGGTTACGGAGGATGAGGGGTCCTCCTGTGGGCCGTAAACCGCCAGGGACGTTCTCTGCTGCTACCCTTTCTTTTCTCTGGAGTCTCAGGCCTGGCCTGCCTGCTTCTATTTGTAGGACCTCTTGCTCCTGGAGTTCGTCTCCTTCCCTCCCGCTACCAAAAAGGATGCCACTGCATTGCTTCTCCCACGTGCCAGTCATGGAAGCCAGCGCACAGCACTTTCAATGGGTTTAGTGCTAGTAAACCATGGTTTAACTGCCCAGTAATCAACTGGGGGTAAGAAAGCTCTCTACCCACTTTTCCTTTTTTACATTTGCAGACCCTGTTGAGAAGGGCATCCATGGGTCATGGCCGTGGGGCTTGGGGTGGACAAAGGGCTGTGGTAAGGTGTCACGGTATTTCAGAGGACATCTCAGACAGTTACCCCAGAATTGGCTTCTTTCTGGAGTTGGAGTCAAGCCTCCAAGCCAGTGGTTCTCCAAGTGGGGATCCCCAGACCAGAAGCATCACCTGGGAACTCATTGGAATGCACATTCTCAGGCCCCACCCCAGACCCAGTAAAATCAGAAACCCTCAGGGTGGAGGCCCAGCAAACCGTGTTTTTAAAAGCCCTGCCAGTGAGCCAATTTGTCTCTCCTTTTCCTCTTCATTAGTCCTGCCCGTAATTCTCTGAGGGTGGTTCCTAGGACTCACAGACAAGAAGTGGGAAGCAGGACTTAGGGAGAGGAGGAAGGGGCCTCGTCTCAGCCCCCTTCCCACTGGAAATGCTGGTACAGGTGCATCATTGTAAACGGGGCTCGCGTGGGCTGACACACCGTAAGATTACAGTTATGGCAGCTGTGAAGAAATAAAAGTGAGGTGTTTTGGGTTTGGGGTGTTTGTTTTTTTTTTCTTTTTTGAAAGGAATTAAATGATAACACCGTTTGTAAATGCAACCTCAGAGGAAATACTGCATTCATGTCAGGAGTAAGTTCTCCAGAATGTTTGGGTTCAGTGTGTGGCCATCAATCCTGTCCTCCCTTTAAAGTGAATTCTCTACTGAAAGTGCTGCACTGCGTGAGGGGCTACAAACTGCTCCGAAAAGATGAGTGCTCAGCTCGGTTTCAGTGGATCAGAGTGCTGGACAGCACGTCTTGTTGGGGTGGGAGTGGGGCGGAGGTTGGTGAAATGATCAGATACATGATTTTATGCCTTAGTGCAAAAGCCGTCAGTCAGTTCCCCTCTGTTTATCAGTGTAAGTGGCATGAGGCTTAGAAAGGGTGTAAACTTTAAGAATGTAATTCCTCCATTCCAGTTCACAGTAAACTTCTAGCCCCTTTCAAAATAAAGACGATTGAGACTGCATCATGTAACGATGTTAATGAATGTTTCCTTCGAGATGGCAGATCTGAGAATCTTTTAGCAGCAGAATACACTTCCTCTAAAATACACACGGTGAATTATTTATAGTTATCTAAGGCTTTCAGGTACAAGTTGGGGATGGGGTAGCTGACAACTGAAAAATACCACTAAATCTTAAAGGGAAAGTTCTTGAAAAACATGTAAAATTCACAAGGCTCAGATCTTCTTTAGGATTTTCTTGGAGGAAGGAGTGTGAAACTGGGCCCATGTGCATACAGGCTTGAATTTGTGCTTTTAAAAGGAAGAATCTATGCAGTTGAGGCTTATTGTAGGAAATACTTCATTTGTATGTAAATATATTGTAAATAAATAGGAGGCTGTATATTTTTGCAGTTGTTGATCCACATTGAAATAGAAGTCGCTAGTATCTGCATATCAAGAATGTTTTCATAGATATTATCGGTTTTGTTTGGGAATTAGAAAAATTTACCTTCTCTCCCAGGTAACATAGTTCTCTCAATGTAAACTTGGAACCTACAAATCTTACTTAATTGTTTAGAGAGAGAAATGTCTGAGAAATAGTTTTGTTGATTTCTTATATTGGTATTAAGATCAATTATTTCAAAGCTAGTCCTCTGAGATACAAATAAGGAACATTTTAGACCCAAATTATTGCCATATAGAAATAGATATACCCAAAGTAACGAGTTGTTTCTTCATAATGCTGTTTCACCGTTAACACTGATACCACTACACAGCATTTATGAAAACAGAAGTTGGGGAGGAGAACGGTTTTCTGGGTTTTTTTTTTCAAAATTGAATTGCTGCATTTCCCAAACTTTGGGATTTCTGAAAGGAGGGAAAGACCTGAATATTAACTATGAGCACAAATATGAAAGAAAGAAAAAAAAACCCGTTATTTTATCAAGCTTTTGCAAGTCTTGCATGTTTGCCTTTTCTTTTCAGTGTCAACGCCAACATAGACTGTGTTAAGTCATTTTTTCCCAAAACACTTGAATCTTGATCATTGGTATGTAATCCGCTCACTAGAGTTCAGTGTATTTTAGACTTCATCTAAGTCCAGTGCCTGTAGCACACCACTGTTTTATTAATGTAAAAACCTTGTAAATGAATTTCAGATGGATGATTTGAGTCACAAAGTCACAAAACTTTGCCATTCATGGTTGATCAAACACATAGTTTTTTTTTTCTCCCCCAGGATGTGGTGTAAATAAAGACATGTAAGAAGTTCTGTTCTATAATTGCTCTGTTAACATAGTTTTTAAACATTAAAAATGTGGAATAAAAGTATTTATGAATTTTTGTCTTCATTCTTCTGGGGTGCAGTACTAAAAAGGGAGGTATTTAGGTACTTACACACTATTTGGGATTGTTGGAGACAGATTTGACACGTTTGTCAGTGTTCTGGGACACCGAGAGTTCACGGAAGATTATATTCAGGTGCCCAAACTTTAAAAATTACTTCCGATAGAAATCTATCTGATCTGAAGCACATTACATCTTTTCCATCCTTCACCATCAGAGTAGGCTGAACATAATAAATAGGAAGTCCTATCGACACTTGCATTTCTCCAAGAACTGTTGAGGGGAAAGCTCCTGCAGCCTGGTTTCCATGTCCACCACTGGCTCCTCCCCATGATCTTGGGAAAGTTTTATCAGACCAAGATGGCAAGATGGCCACAGTCTGATATCCAAATTCCTCTGTGGACACAGGGTTAGTGCATGAACGACCTGGGCCTTCATGGTATGACTGGCTGTGAGGCTGCTCTCGACTCTCCCTGGGCTGCCCAGGAGACAGCCCATTCTGCAGGGCCACCTTGGCGCCCGTGTGGGTCTCATGGTGGAAATTTGGGGCCCAGGAGTCCAAGCTGTGGACTCCAATCTGACTTCGTTAGCAATAAGGCTGATACTTTTATCCTTATGTGCCTCCTGTTTCTATTTCTTAATTAATCAAAACCCCAGGGACAAAGGGTGTGAGTCATCATCACTTTCCAACCCGAGCAGTTGTAAAAGTGCCTACATGCAAAAGGCTTGAGAATACGAGCAGGTTTTGTTATAAATCAGAAGGTCTGGTCCTGCGGTGGTTTTGATGGTTCTGACTTCTTCCACGACAGTCCCATGAGTGTCTGCTAATACTGTTCTCTTCTGCCCTATTTTACACATAACTGTCTGGGTATGGGTTACTCTACCCCTCCAAAATGGAATAAACTATGGACTTACTGGTTACTTTGCAACTCAGAAAACCTGCTTGCTTACCTTCTAGACTTATAATTCGGTTCTGTCTGGTTAGCCCAGTCTGGAAGGGGTTGATGAGGCCCAAATAACGGAGCCAATTTTTGGTATGCCAGTGTTTTATCTTTCATTAGTTTAAATTTTAGACTAATCCAAATTGGCAGGATACTCTGTTCTTTGGTAGGGTTAGTGCAACATCGTAATAACCTGCCAAATTATCAAAATGTATTATAAAGCAATAACACTTAAAACAGATTTATACTGAAATAAATAGCTCCTAATAGAGAACACAAATAACGTGTGAAAAGTGGCCTTTCAAATTAATGGGGAAAATAGGGTTACTCAATAAATGATGAGAAAATGACTAGCTTTTTGAAGATAATAAAGCTATATCCTTGTATTGCCCCTTATATCTAAAAAAAGCTCATATATATTAAAGACTTTAAAACACACAGGTAAATATGTCTATTTTTTTACAAATGTAGAAATATGACTCATACAAAGTGTGTCAAAATATTTATCTAGTTCATTATTTTTTGTTTTGTTTTAAATTTATTTTATTTATTTATTTTTGGCTGCATTGGGTCTTAGTTGCTGCGCACGGGATTTCTCTAGTTGTGGTGAGCTGGGGCTACTCTTCATTGCGGTGTGCGGGCTTCTCATTGCAGTGGCTTCTCTTGTTGCGGAGCACGGGCTCTAGGCGCATGGGTTTCAGTAGTTGTGGCTCGCGGGCTCTAGAGCGCAGGCTCAGTAGTTGTAGTGCATGGGCTTAGTTGCTTCGCAGCATGTGGGATCTTCGCGGACCAGGGCTCGAACCTGTGTCCCCTGCATTGGCAGGTGGGTTCTTAACCACTGCACCACCAGGGAAGCCCTAGTTCATTATTAATAAAGGAACAATTAAGATGTTTTAAAATGGCTCAAAGGAGAATTCAAAGAACAGACACATATATGAGCAATCAGGGATGCTGAAATGAATTTGCTAATAAATGCAAAACTGGCCTTCACAGAGGGAAATCAATTACATCTCCCTCAGACAGAATTCATTTGCTTCTCTGGGCAATAATCATTTCTGTCTCTATCAGTTTTCTACAATTTATCGGGTTATAAAATAGCTCAAAGGCCAAAAAAAAAAAAAAAAAGAAAGCAATATTCATTTAGAATCAGATAACTCAGAAGGGACATCTAGTATTACACAGGTAGTAAACCCAGTAATTTTTT
Source organism: Balaenoptera acutorostrata (assembly GCF_949987535.1). Lineage (NCBI taxonomy): Eukaryota > Metazoa > Chordata > Mammalia > Artiodactyla > Balaenopteridae > Balaenoptera > Balaenoptera acutorostrata. Next base: position 68,489,126 of record NC_080074.1, read on the forward strand.
TTTCTCCTTTCAAATTTTCAAATGCTTTCCAATTTTCCTAATAACTTTCTGCTTTTCGACCATAAAAATCTCAAAGATTATTCTTGGTTATTAAAAAAAAGGCTGGCCTCATTAGGTTTGGCCTGATAATTTGCACAGGTGCAGCAAGTGTTAATTAACCACATAGGCTTTCTTGGGTTTGCTTTGCAAATCCGAAGGCATGCAGTATTGAACAGCTATTGGAGCACAGAACTGCACTTTTAAAAGTCTCTATTATTTGCCAGCTCAAGGCTAGGAAAGCAAGCCCAAGAAACTCCACCATATTTCACCTGCGCTGTCTAGAAATTTGGATGAATTCCTCTCTATTTGAGTTCCCCCCAAATTTGCCAAGGATCCTGCCCTTCCAGGAAGTGCCCTTTCTTACCATCTATAAGGATGGTACTAGGCCAGCTTTCCTGGGATGGTTTTGTAGGCATTGGCTTTATAAGTAAAATCAACCTTTGTTCATTAGAGGTGTTTGATTAAATGAGCATCATTCACAAATATGATATTACAAGGAATTGATACACAATTTTTCCAACTATATACTGGTAGAAAGGAAACTATGCAAATAACTCTATTGCTGTGAAAAAGTAAAGGAACTCAGAGCTTTTTAATTTGGAGGCAGAGGGAAGTTGAATGAGTTTAACTTCACTTTACAAAAGCAGAGTCCACTGAGTTGTAGATTAACGACAGCTTAAGAAGAAAGAGAGATGGCCTCTTTATATATCCAGAAAATGAGTATTAAAACAGCCTCAACACAGCCACAGTAAGATTTCCCTCATCATCTCCTTCCATCCCTTGTAATTTTGCTCTGCTGGATCTTGGGTTAATGTTCTGCTTTCATAAAGTTGTCTGCTTCTGGACTAAAAGCGGTCATGTAAATCCACACTCACTCCACAGGTACAGCTTGAAAGTTGTCTAAGTAATGTCAGCTCAGAAGCTCGTACCCAGGAGTTGATTCTTTGAAGTGTTAATAGTTTAATGCACTTGGCACACTCCTTTTCCACGAGTCGCTGGGCCTGTGTGTCTTTGCTAAAGAACCAGATTTGGGCCTGTAGCTTATAACAGGGCCTCAGGCAAGTTTCAAGGAGAAATAGAAGAGGCTATTTGATAATGAGATGGAAAGGCTGTGGTTCATTTACTAGGTAACTAATGGTTTCCACTCTATCATAGGTATCCTTCCAGGTAACCTTGAAGAGCTGTGTAGTATTCCACTGAAAGGACACCCAGTAATCATTTTTACCTATTTCAAAGGCTTTCACAGTTTTTCTATCACTGTCTGTAGATTTGTATCTCATATACATAATATCTTGGAGAGGGGAAGGCCTTTCTTTGTACAAAACTACAGAAGTCACAAGGGAAGTAATTGATATATAAAATTGTTCAACTCTCTATGACTTACAAAAGTGCCAAAGGGCAAAAAACCAAAAATCCAAATGAGAGACAAAACTAACATTTGCTACACATGGGTTGCAACTGGTATGACCTGACTCTCAAATTTGAGGTCGAAATTATTCAAAGTATTCCCTTGGTCATATTACCAGGATGCCCCATGTCTCTTTCTTGATACTCCCTCCCCTCCAAATTGTCCAAGAACCCTCGAGGCATTTGGCTCCAGAAGTGCTTGCTTCCAAACTCCAGGCAAAAGAGAAACTTACTGGTGAATTTAGTCAGTTCATAGCAGGCTTCCTTCCCACTGCAGTGCAGTTTCTGTTGCTACCACACGGTGTCACTATTGAACACTGGCTCTGCACGGTTTGTTAATCTGTGTCTACTGTTAACAATGGTGCCCTCACGGGTCCACAACTCCACCAGGGCTGAAGCCATGGAGGAAGGGTAACTAATCCACACAGTGCTATGGTGACTGCCACCTTGGGAACCCAAGCAAGGTAGAGCTGTTTGCCACAAGCTTGTTCCCAACTCATGCCCTCCAGGCTGTCTGGCTTAGGCAGGGCTCCAATTACAGCTGCACACTGTATCAGAGCCAGTGCTCTCCCTATCCCCCACCCATGGGCACTGAAACCTGGTATTGATGCCAGGTCTCCACTCTGGATGTCCCTCATGGTGAGTTTCCCTTTGGGGAATCTATGGGAGAGGTTCTAAAAGTAGTAAAATTCAAAACGGAAGGTATTGGGTAGGAGAATTACTACTATCTTTGTGGTGCCTCTGCAAACTTGCCTGACTCTTTCCAACAGTCATTGTTTCAATACCCCAAGCGATGTCTGGCTTTGGACAGTCACATTAAACCACAAAAATGTTTCTGGTACAGTCTTCCCTTGAGGTAATGCCTGTCTGTTTGACTCCTATTTAGAACTTTAGAGAGGCCATTCCACTGACTTTTTCTTGTTCGAAAGTTACTAAACTGTATTCACAAAGAAGCATCTAGAAGTATCTTAAAGTTCTGCCTACCCAGTCCTTGGCTACATAGCATAGAGCTCGTCTCCTTAAATGGTCAAAAGCTTTTAAAAATCACTAAGAAAGGGCTTCCCTGGTGGCGCAGTGGTTGAGAGTCTGCCTGCTAATGCAGGGGACACGGGTTCGAGCCCTGGTCTGAGAAGATCCCACATGCCGCAGAGCGGCTAGGCCCATGAGCCACAATTACTGAGCCTGCGCATCTGGAGCCTGTGCTCCGCAACAAGAGAGGCCGCGATAGTGAGAGGCCCGCACACCGCGATGAAGAGTGGTCCCCACTTGCCACAACTAGAGAAAGCCCTCGCACAGAAACGAAGACCCAACACAGTCATAAATAAATAAATTAATTAATTAATTAATTAATTTAAAAAAAAATCACTAAGAAAAATATTTAAATCCCAACAGAAAAATGGGCTACAAAAATGTAAAAAGGAGCTACCAGAAAGAGAAATAAAATAAACACTTGAAACGATGTTCAATCTAATAATCTAACTCATAAGTAAATAAATCTAATGTAGAACATTTATATACCTTTTAAAATTTTACTTTCATATCAGAAATGATTAAAACAGTTGCTATTATAGTTCTGGTAAGGATGTAAGAAACAGCCAGTTTCATATGCAGCTGGTGAGAGTATTAATTGTTGCAATTTTTTTGGCAATATCTATTAACATTGTAAATGCTCTTCACTTTTGCCCATCAATTCCATGCCTGTGGATTTTTCTAACCCACAAGAAGTAACAGAAATAAATGAACAACATACTGCCAGATTCTCATCATGTCTCTTCATCTCAATTCATATCCTTGTCTCTCTTTTTGTACTGTTTCTTCTGTCCTTTGGGCTGTTTCTTCATCTCTTCTCTTTTCTTAATAAACTCTTGAACAGTCCTTATGTTAACACCAACCCCCCAAGTAAACACAGTCCCAATCTCTATTTTCCATATTCAGGTTCCCAGTTAGCCTAGCTCCAATCACAGATAGAAATTAGAGACATTTCTCGATCTTATGCATCAGAACATTTTAATTGGCAGATTCTTGTTCAACCACAGCTTGGTTCTTCATAGCTAGTTCCAAAATGGTGATGGGTAGGTTTTATATATTTTATGAATTTAGGACAGCTTTAAAAAAAAATTATGCCAGAGTATTTCTTCAGGCCAATTCCGTCATAATCCCTAGTGGCACAGCCAGAGATATTTTAAAAATTATCCAAAACTTAGAAATAAGACAGAGAGAAGACACAATATTGAACTGGGACATTATTTAGCAGTGCCACCCATGGATTATTTAATCATCTAGAGGAAGTACTTCCGTTTGATATGCTGTGTACTACTGACTAAAGTCCCAGATTTTGTGATAAATCTGTAAGTTGTAATATTACAACATACATAATTACATATTGTAATAGTTAAATATAATGTGTAATTATATATTTATATATGTAATTTGTAATATGTATTGATAATTGCATAATTACATATGAAATATGTAATATTTATATACAATATGTAAATATTACAAATTATAATATTTAAATATCACACGTTTAATGTTAATTTATAGATTTTCTGTTAGAGATGCAAATGATTTCTTCCCAGTAGAAATATAACCTCAAAAGCTGTGTATTTAATTTAGCAAACTTATTCTATCATTCCTTTTTAAATGCTGATAAACAACCAATTCCTCAAAATGCCCTTTAGGGCTTCCCTGGTGGAGCAGTGGTTGAGAATCTGCCTGCTAATGCAGGGGACACGGGTTCGAGCCCTGGTCTGGGAAGATCCCACATGCCACGGAGCAGCTGGGCCCGTGAGCCACAATTGCTGAGCCTGCGCGTCTGGAGCCTGTGCCCCGCGACGGGAGGGGCCGCGATAGAGAAAGGCCCGCGCACCGCGATGAAGAGCGGTCCCCGCACCGCGATGAAGAGTGGCCCCCACTTGCCGCAACTGGAGAAAGCCCTCGCACGAACCGAAGACCCAACACAGCCAAAAATAGATAAATAAATAAATAAGTAAATAAATAAATAAAAAGAAAAAAAAAAAAATCCTAAAAAATGCCCTTTAAACTGGTTTTACTAACTTAGTTCAGATTGGCTGTGTATTACCTTCGGCTTATTATTTTAATTAAGAAAACTCTATGATGTGAAATTCCTATCCCTTTTATGATATTTTATGTTGCCATATTCACTGTTCTCCTAAGCATAGATTATTTTCTATCTTTGGTTCTCAGCCTCTTATTCATAATATGAACACTCTGGACACATGTTAATTTTTTTTTTTTTTTTTAAAGTAATTGATTTTTTTTTTTTTTCTTATTTATTTATTTATTTATTTATTTATTTTTGGCTGTGTTGGGTCTTCGGTTCGTGCGAGGGCTTTCTCCAGTTGCGGCAAGCGGGGGCCACTCTTCATCGCGGTGCGGGGACCGCTCTTCATCGCGGTGCGCGGGCCTTTCTCTATCGCGGCCCCTCCCGTCGCGGGGCACAGGCTCCAGACGCGCAGGCTCAGCAATTGTGGCTCACGGGCCCAGCTGCTCCGTGGCATGTGGGATCTTCCCAGATCAGGGCTCGAACCCGTGTCCCCTGCATTAGCAGGCAGATTCTCAACCACTGCGCCACCAGGGAAGCCCTGATTTTTTTTTTAAATTATTTTTATTTATTTATTTATGGCTGTGTTGGGTCTTCGTTTCTGTGCGAGGGCTTTCTCTAGTTGCGGCAAGTGGGGCCACTCTTCATCGCGGTGCGCGGGCCTCTCACTATCGCGGCCTCTCTTGTTGCGGAGCACAGGCTCCAGACGCGCAGGCTCAGTAGTTGTGGCTCACGGGCCCAGTTGCTCCGTGGCATGTGGGATCCTCCCAGACCAGGGCTTGAACCCGTGTGCCCTGCATTAGCAGGCAGATTCTCAACCACTGCGCCACCAGGGAAGCCCCACATGTTAATTTTTGATACTTTTTTTGTGGGCAAAATTTTTGATGCTTTTTTTTTTTGCAGACAAATATTGCAAGTCCAATTTTTAAACATATTATGCAGGCCAAACAAAACACATCTGAGAGCAGGATGGGTCCCTGACCACTAGCTGGCGCCTTTTTCCTTAGGCAGTTGGACACGCACTAGGTCTGTATGACAAAAATAAACTCAAAATGGATTAAAGACCTAAATGCAAAGCCAGACACCATAAAACTATTAGAGAAAAACATAGGCAGAACACTCTTTGATATAAATCTCAGCAATATCTTTTTTTGACCCACCTCCTAGAGTAATGAGAATAAAAACAAAAATAAACAAATGGGACCTAATGAAACTTAAAAGCTTTTGCACAACAAAGGAAACCCTAAACAAGATGAAAAGACAACCCTCAGAATGGGAGCAAATATTTGCCAATGAAGCAACTGACAAAGGATTAATCTCCAAAACATACAAACAGCTCATGCATTTCAATATCAAAAAAAACAAATAACCCAATCAAAAAATGGACAGAAGACCTAAATAGACATTTCTCCGAAGAAGACATACAGATGGGCAACAAACACATGGAAAGATGCTCAACATCACTAATTATTAGAGAAATGCAAATCAAAACTACAATGAGGTATCACCTCACTCTGTTCAGAATGGCCATCATCAAAAAATCTACAAACAATAAATGCTGGAGACGGTGTGGAGGAAAGGGAACCCTCATGCATTGTTGGTGAGAATGTAAATTGATACAGCCACTATGGAGAACAGTGTGGAGATTCCTTAAAAAACTAAAAATAGAACTACCATACAACCCAGCAATCCCACTACTGGCCATATACCCTGAGAAAACCATAATTCAAAAAGATACATGCACCCCAATGTTCATTTACAATAGCCAGGTCATGGAAGCAACCTAAACGTCCATCAACACAGGAATGGATAAAGAAGATGTAGTACATATATACAATGGAATATTACTCAGCCATAGAAAGGAACAAAATTAGGTCATTTGTAGAGACATGGATGGACCTAGAGACTGTCATACAGAGTGAAGTAAGTCAAAAAGAGAAAAACAAATATCGTATATTAACGCATATATGTGGAATCTGAAAAAACTGGTATAGGCAATCTTATTTACAAAGCAGAAATAGAGACACAGGCGTAGAGAACAAATGAGTGGATACCAAGGAGGAAGGGGGGGGATGGGATGAATTGAGAGATTGGGATTGACATATATACATTATTGATACTACGTATAAAATAGATAACTAATGAGAACCTACTGTATAGCACAGGGAACTCTACTCAGTGCTCTGTGGTGACCTAAATGAGAAGGAAATCCAAAAAGAGGGGATATATGTATACATATAGCTGATTCACTTCGCTGTACAGTATAAATTAACACAATACTGTAAAGCAACTATACTCCAATTAAAAACAAAAAAACAAACAAACAAAACCTAGGTCTGTACGACTAGCGCAGGGCTTGGAAATTGGGCATCAGAGGAAGTAGTATGTACTGTCCCTACCTGTTGAAAAGATGGCTCTTCTAAGTTGTTTAGAAGCCGTCTTTTCCACCTGGGGAAGCAGCTTACCTGCTTACCTGGGGAAGCACTTTTCAAACATGGAAGTTTATATTTGTAGTAAAGGTGTATTTTCCTGTTGAAAAGCATGATGGTTTGGAAAAGCATGAAGGAAAGTGTGAAATCTACTTTTCATTCGTAGTTTTCGAAGACCCCTTTGGCAAACAATGTCCTTACTCCTGGATCTTTTCTCTTAGAGATTTTTGGTGGAGTCCACTGTAATCCACGTGCCTGAGAATTTAGCATTGCTCCCCTTCACACAGCACGTGACCAGTGACCGACAGGGGTGACGTATAACAGCTTGGTAACCTTGCGGGATGAGATGCGTGGCGTGGAGGTGTGCCTGCTGTCTGCAGAGCTCCCATGGAGGATGGAGCAGTTTTCCTTCAGACATCCGTGATCTGATCCTGCACGATTCCTTGCCTGGCTCCTTCCCTTCCCAGTCCCGCTCCCTGACCCCCTGAGGGTTCTTCATAGGAACACTTCTTTTTATTTTATTTTATTTTTGGCTGTGTTGGGTCTTCGTTTCTGTGCGAGGACTTTCTCTAGTTGTGGCAAGCGGGGGACACTCTTCATCGCGGTGCGCGGGCCTCTCACTGTCGCGGCCTCTCTTGTTGCAGAGCACAGGCTCCAGACGCGCAGGCTCAGTAGCTCTGGCTCACGGGCCCAGTCGCTCCGCGGCATGTGGGATCTTCCCAGACCAGGGCTCGAACCCGTGTCCCCTGCATTGGCAGACAGATTCTCAACCACTGCGCCACCAGGGAAGCCATATAGGAACACTTCTTAATAAAGCACTTTCACACAAATTCTGTCTCAGAATTTGCTTCTGGGGAACCCGACCTTCAACACTGCGTTTGCCTCAGGCCACACTGTGTAAAATAAATGATCTGAGCTTCTTGAGCTTCCCGACAAATCACAGTCCTGGGGGTTTTGTTTTGTTTTTTGTTCTTTGTGGGGGAAGGGCGTCAGGCCTTAGCTAAGTCCTGGGGACATTTTCCCCCTCACTCAAAATCCAAAAACAATACTCCTGGAATAAAATGTCTGATTTTCCAAGGTTTCTTTTCTTTGAATAGGGTAGCCACAAAACAAACCACACGGAACAGCACATTTTGTCAGCAGGGTCCAAGCAAATGAGGACAGGATTTCCAAGCACTCTCAACAATTCCACTCAGTCGCCCTCTCAGACTTCTCTGGAAACTCTCCTCTTTTCAAATAATGCTCTCAGGGGACACACTGCAGTGTTTGCGTGTGTTATGTGGAGCGAATAGTAAATACTGTACTACCTTCAAATTGAAATGGCCAACTAAATATTCTTCAAGTCATAAATCCTATCATGTCACTGTTCAGAATCCTCCAATGGCTTCCCATATTACTCTCAGAAAAAGCTAAAGTCCTTCTCTACATGATCTTCTCATGATCTTTTTGTCCCTCCACCTTCACCCCAATCTGGCCTTCTTGTTCCTTAAACATATCAAGCATGCTCTGACCTCAGGGCCTTTGCACTTGCTATTCCTTCTGTTATTGCACTCTTCCCATAGTTATCCACATGGCAGTTATCCTCTCTGCCTTCAGGTCTCTTCTCAAGCATCACCTTATCCCTAAGACATTCTCTGACCATTCTATTAAAAAAATAGCAACTCACCTAACACTCATAGCTCACTCCCTATATCCCTTATCTTACTTTGATTTTGTTGCTAGAACTCTTGTCTCCATCTGAAATGCTTTACTTTGCTTGTTTATTTGTTTATGATCTGTCTATCCCTATCTGGAATGTAATTCCATGAGGTGAGGGTCTATGTCTATCTTGTTCACTGCTGTATCCCCAGCAATTGGAACAGCGTAGGTGTTCAATAAATATTTGTTGAATGAGTGAATGAATAAATTAATGTGTTTACATTAAGTCATTTTCTTCCTTAAAGTGTAATAATCAGATGCAGCATTCAATATCATGTTCCCAGATTTGTTTTTCTCCCCCTTTACAAATTTTTTTAATTTAATTTAAAATATTTTTCTTTATAGGTATTTTAAAAATTATAAGCCCCTCCTCGCAAGTCAAACATGATAGAGATGTATGAAGAAGTGATTAATAATCTTCTCTTATAATCCCACTCCCTGAGGCAGCCAAGATTAAAATCTTTTTTCCTTATGCTCATACAGATCTGTATAAGTGTAGGGCTGACTTGTCTTTAGACTACTGGACTAACACTAAACATCAGAAATATAACTTTCAGTATGGTGGTTATACCATGGTGGCAGGAATTCTAAAATCAGATTGTCTGGATTCAAATGTATTGGCTTTGCAAACTCAGACATGTTACTTAATATCTTGATGCCTGGCTTTGCCCTTATAAAATCGAAGTAATAAGAGAACCACTCCATAGACTTGCTGGGGGATTAAATGACTTAATTAAAACACAACCAAAACTTAGAATAGTATACATTGTACTGTGAGCACAACGTTTATTACCTATTTTTTTTCCCACTTAACAGTAGATCTTGGATATCCCTCCAGCAAAGTACTTATAGATTTAACTCTTTCTATGAATAATTGTGTAGCATTTCCTGGTATGGATAAGACAGGGAAATAATTTTGTTCAGTCTTTCCCCTATTGATAGACATACAGATGTTTACAGTTTTTACCAGTACATACAGTGCTACAATAAATATGTAAGACTGCAGGTCTTTGAAAATTGGTGTATTATTTCTCTAGGATAAAAATCTCAAAAGTGAGATTGCTGGGCCAAAAGGTCTATGGTTATTTAATTTTAATAGAAATTACCAAATTACTTTCTAAATTATTGGTAATAATCCATGCACCCACAAATAATATATATCTGCCCCTTTTCTGCATCTTTACTGGAACTGGATACTGGGACTCTTTTAAAGTTTTGCCAAATGGTAATCAAGAAATGGGATCTTGTTTTTATTTTATTTTTCTAAACTATTAATAAAATTGATCATTTTTTCATATATTTATTAGCAGTTTTCATTTCCTTTCCTATAAAATACCTGTTCATATTCTTTATTCCTTGTTCAATGGGATTTTTTAAAAATCAGTTTGTGTAAAAAGGAAAAAAGAACATTTTATTACATGTGTTATAAAATATTTACTTTTTCCCAGTCTCTCATGTTTGTTTTGGGACTTTGGGATATATTGAATCCTTTTATTTTCTGCTTTCATATAGTCGAGTATAGTTCTTTTTACTGTATGGTTTTAGGTTTTTCTGTATTTCTAGTCTTTATAAAGAAATTCTCTCTTAGTACCAAGTAAAAAAATATCTTCTTAAATTTCATTGAATGTGTTTATTATTTTATTTATAATATTTAAGGTCTTCAATCCATATGAAGTATATTTGTGTGTATATGGGAGGTAGGGGTACAACTTTTCTTAAAGATGAATGGATAATTAGGTCAGCACCATTTATTATACAAACCATTCTTTGTCCATTTATTTATTAAGTTCTCAAGTATATCTTGATCTGTTTCTGGGCTTTCTATTCTTCCTGTCAATTTTTCTAGTCCTGTGCTAAAACCATCTGAATTACAGTTGTCTTATTTTTTTATTGTTATTTTTTGTCTTCAAAATGTTTTCAACTTACTGCATTTTCTTTTTTCAGCTTTTTTTTTTTTTTAATTTATTTTTTGGCTGTGTTGGGTCTTCGTTTCTGTGCCAGGGCTTTCTCTAGTTGTGGCAAGCGGGGGCCACTCTTCATCGCGGTGCGCGGGCCTCTCACTGTCACGGCCTCTCTTGTTGCGGAGCGCAGGCTCCAGACGCGCAGGCTCAGTAATTGTGGCTCACGGGCCCAGTTGCTCCGCGGCATGTGGGATCTTCCCGGACCAGGGCTCGAACCCGCGTCCCCTGCATTGGCAGGCAGATTCTCAACCACTGCGCCACCAGGGAAGCCCTCTTTTTTCAGCTTTATTGAGGTATAATTGACAAATAAAATCGTAAGATAAAGTGTAATATCATGATGAGTTGACATACATATACATTGTGAAAGGATACCTCCCATCTAGTTAATGAACACCCCGTCACCTCACATATTTATCCTTTTGTGTATGTGAGAGAGAACAGTTAAATTCTACTCTCTTACCAAATTTCAGTTACACAACATAGTGCTAACGACTATTAGCACAGTCATTTCATGCTTTCATAATTGGTAAGGCAAGCCCCTCTCAATCCTTCTTTTAAAAATTTTAGTTACTTTCAGATATTTAATCTTGTATCTTGAATCTAAAATAAATTTTCCCAGGTTTTTCTTGCTGGAAGTCAGGTTGGAATGGCAGTACATTAATCTTATTTATTTGGGAATAATAGACTTTAAAATATTGAGTCTTTCTCCTATTCCAAACAAAAATATCTCTCAATTTATGTAGATTTTATTTTACATCTTTCAGAAAGATTTTACAGTCACTTCATATAGGTTTTATACCTTCCTTTTAAAATTTATTCCTAAGAATTTTATAGTTTTTGTCACTATTATAAACTGAGTATTTTTCTTAGTCTCCATTGTTAACTGATTCTTAGCAGACTACAGATTCCTTATTTCATTATGTCAGGTAGAAGAAGCACCTCATTCCCAGCATTGTCAAAGTATCAAAGTGTCACTGACATTCTTTTTTCTTTTAAAATTTAGCTCTAAAAGAGCTAATAATTCTAGCTCTAAAAGAATTACAGTATGTTTTGAAAGCTATTTCTGCTTTATATCATGTGCTTTATATTTAACTCATGATTTTCCTTTGCCAGAAAAGTTAACAAAGTGCTGAGTCTTTAGCTCTGAATCAAAAAGAAAATATTTATGAAGGAAACTCTAGATATGCAAATTTGGAGTTGGACATAGGATTACTTTTGAAAAGGCTGCTTATGTGACTAGTACCTGTCGCTTCTACTGTATCCATCTATAGATCCTCCCTTCAGTAGTGTTGATACTTTCATAACTCGGTCCTCTGACTCAGGCATAATGACAGGTAGGGAGGTAGAGAGAATTCTACTTGAGGATAGGCTCTTGGGGGAATCCACCCAGCTGCCAAGGCTGACTCTGAAGATGTGGAGAGGGGAGGGAGGTCCAGAGGGAGTGTCACACCAGCTTCAGTCATGATCAGCCATCTGTCAAAGCTACAGGGTCCAAGGGGAAAGTGGCCAGGGACCTTCTAGTGATGAAACTCTGCAACAGGTAATTAGAAGTGATTCCCAGGGCTTCCCTGGTGGCGCAGCGGTTGAGAATCTGCCTGCCAATGCGGGGGACACGGGTTCGAGCCCTGGTCTGGGAAGATCCCACATGCTGCGGAGCAACTAGGCCCGTGAGCCACAACTACTGAGCCTGCGCGTCTGCAGCCTGTGCTCCGCAAGGGGAGAGGCCGCGACAGTGAGAGGCCCGCGCACCGCAATGAAGAGTGGCCCCCGCTTGCCGCAACTAGAGAAAGCCCTGGCACAGAAACGAAGACCCAACACAGCCAAAAATAAATAAATAAATAAATTTTAAAAAATTAAAAATAAAAATATAAAATAAAATAAAATACAATTTATAAAAAAAAAGAAGTGATTCCCAGGTCAGGACAGCCATAGGCCTCAGCCAGGAAACTTCTCCAAAGACAGTAGTGCCTCAGTCAACTGTACTGGACTCTAGGGCAAGTCTCTAGTTCTAGAGGGGACCAGAGTAGTAAACAGGGTACTGACTGGAACTTAGGAACCAGGATGAGGCATAAGCCAGTGCCATCAATTGAGGCTCAAGTGGGCGGAGCCACGGGAGGCCCAGCTTAGTGATAACACTAAGTGGTGGTCTGGGAAGAGCTCTTGAGCCCAGGGGATCTGGCCCCTTAGTCACTTGACCTCCCCACCTTCAATGGTTTTGTTTTTCACCCTACCCCAGCCACTCACTCACATCCTAATAGCTAGACCTTGTCATTATCAATAACTGCAACTCCTCCAGAATCTCAACTCCATACATCCCACTATTTGACCACCACCTCCTACCTTTCCCTCCTATCATCACTCCTTTTGTTACCTCAGTGGCAGGTATCTTTCACCCTCACCAAATGGTGATTCCCTTGTATTCTCACTGTCCCTCAGGCCCTTCATGTCCTCTCTTCCTTCTTTACCCATTTGAGTCCCACAGGCAGCAATTACAATGACTCTCTTGTGTACTGGTTTGACTAACTTGCTCTTTCTCACTTCAGTGTACTCATCTAGCAAAAGCACAACTCTGGTCTGGCCGCATATCCTTCTCTGATCTACTCTCCATCCTTCTTCCCTCTGCTCTGTGCACTAGGAGCTGCCCTTTATAGATGTTTCAGCATGGCTTCCTTGCCCTTTAGCTACCAGTTAGCAATGAGAGGCAATGAGAGGCACTGGCAAGAGAGTGGAGGGCAGGAGAAAGAGAGGTAGGGGTATCAATTCCCTGCTCCCTTCCTGTCAGTCTGCAGCTCAGCATTGGCTGAGTTTCTCTAAGGCCACAGCTCCAGATCGACAAGCTCTTTTCCTGCAGCCGTACCACTCACGGGGTTCTGATGACCACGCCTCCTCTCGCCCTTTCAGCCTTGGGGGAGCAATGGCTCCCTGCTGCTGCTAACCCTAGGGTGCCTCATCATCCTTGTTGGTTCCCTTAACGTTGTCCACACCTTTGAAGACTGTCCCTCCGTTAAACTGTCTTCAATCAACTCCTCTTGAGAGTCACTTCACTTTTCTCCCTAGGTTAAATCCAACTGAAAACCTACTCTGTGCCTGCACCTGTGTATGTAGCTCAATATGACTGGAGAAAAACCACAAACTCTTGACAAGTTGCACTTTAAATTTATGACCAGGAACCACAACTGGGCCCCTACTGGCTACAGATGAGCACACCATTTATAACAAGTTCACTCATTCTCCCACTCTCAGACAACTTTTTCACACATTTTCTCTTCTGAAACCCCAAAACCCCATCTTCCTCTCTAATCTCAAGAGATGATTTTATTTCCTGCTTCACTGAGAAAATTGAAGCATCAGAAGAGAACTTCCCTAAACTTCATCACACCATCTCATGTACCCACCAATCAGCATCACCTCCCATATTCTCAGCTTTCCTGCCTGTTACCACAGGTGAACTATCTGAACTCCCTACAAAGCCAGTCTCTGTACTTGTGGACGGGACCTAGACTCTCTCATCTAATCAAGGACATTGCTCTAGCAGTTTTCCTTTGTCTCTCCCATAGTATTGATCCTCTTTCTCTTTGTTGGGCCATTCTCATTAGTCATACAGGCATGTTTATATTTCTACCATTTAAAAATCAGCTATAAAAACACCTCTCTTATGGAGGTTCCTTAAAAAGACTAAAAATAGAACTACCATATGACCCAGCAATCCCACTCCTGGGCATATACCCAGAGAAAAACATCATTCGAAAAGATACATGCGGGGCTTCCCTGGTGGCGCAATGGTTAAGAATCTGCCTGCCAATGAAGGGGACACAGGTTCGAGCCCTGGCCCAGGAAGATCCCACATGCCGCCGAGCAACTAAGCCCGTGTGCCACAACTACTGAGCCTCCGCTCTAGAGCTCGTGTGCCACAACTACTGAGCCTGTGTGCCTAGAGCCCGTGCTCCGCAATAAGAGAAGCCACTGCAGTGAGAAGCCCACACACCGCAATGAAGAGTAGCCCCTGCTCGCTGCAACCAGAGAAAGCCCCATGCACAGCAACAAAGACCCAATGTAGCCAAAAATTAAAAAAATAAAATAAAATAAAAAATTAAAAAAAAAAGAAAAGATACATGCACCCCATTGTTCACTGCAGCAATATTTACAGTAGCCAGGACATGGAAGCAACCTAAATGTCCATCAGCAGAGGAATGGGTAAAGAAGATGTGGTACATATATACAATGGAATACTACTCAGCCATAAAAAGGAATGAAATAATGCCATTTGCAGCAATATGGATGGATATAAAGATGGTCATACTGAGTGAAGTAAGTCAGACACAGAAAGACAAATATCATATGATGTTGCTTTTATATGGAATCTAAAAAAAAAAGGTATAAATTACAAAACAGAAGTAGAGTCATGAATGTAGAAAACAAACTTATGGTCCCCAGGGGATAAAGGGGTGGAGGGATAAATTGGGAGATTGGGACTGACTTATACACACTACTATACATAAAATAGGTAACTAATAAGAACCTGCTGTATGGCACAGGGAACTCTACTTGATACTCTGTAATGGCCTATATGGGAAAAGAATCTTAAAAAAATAGGAGTGGATATATGTATATGCATAACTGATTCACTTTGCTGTACATCTGAAGCTAACACAACATTGTAAATCAACTATATTCCAATAAAAATTTAAACAAAACAAAACACCTCTCTTAACTCCTCATTAGCAACTGCCTCTTTTCCTTTCCATTTGTATCAATATTCTTAGAAATAATTGTCTATATTTACTGTTCCCAATTACTTTCCTTTTATTCCACTTGAACCTGTTTCAATCAGGCTTTACCTCCATTACTCCACCAAAATTGTTTTTGTCAGGGTCACCAATATTTATCCCAATGGTCAAACCTCAGACCTTAACCTGTCAGCAGCCTGACTTGTCTCCTTCTCCCTAATACTCTCCAGCATAACACATTCTCTTAGTTTTCATACTACCTCTCTCATTGTTTCTTCTCAGTTTCTTTTGCTATTTGCTTCTCTTAACTTATCCTCTTAATTTTGGAGCACCCCAGGGATCATAGTTTGAACCTCTTCTTCATTTACATCTTGATAACCTCAAGCAGTCCCATGTCTTTAAATAAAATCTATATGTTGATGATTCCCATATTTTATATATCTCTTGAATTCCAAGCTCATATACTCAAGTGCCTACCCAACATCTCTACTTGGATGTCTGGCATTTACAAAACAAACTGCTTGATTTCCCCTTATTCCCTAAACTTGTTCCATCCACAGCCCGCCCACCCTCCCTCAGTTGATATCAACTCCCATCTCCTAGTAGATCAGACAAAAATGTTGAAGTTATTCCTGACTTTCTCCATTATTACCTCTTATTTTATCTCCTTCTATTATACTGCTTGTTCAATCTGTTCCAGCTACACTGGCTTCCTGACTGCTCTTTGAGCATGCAAGTCACATCTCTGTCATAGGGTCTTTGCTCTTTGTAGCTCTTCCCACAAATATCCTCTGGCTAACTCACTCCCATCCTTTCAATCCTTGCACAATTCTCACTTTCTTAATAAGGATTACCCTGATCACTCTGTGTAATACCGCAACTTACACACACACACACACACACACACACACATCCCTTGCTCTACTTTTTCATTTTCTCATAGCAATTACTGCCTTAATAATGTTTATTGTTTGTTGACTGTCTCCCCTGCTGGAATATAAGCTTTGCAAAGTCAGGGATCTTTCTAGTGTGTTCACTGATGTATCCCAAGTGCTTAGAACAATACCTGGTACATAGTAGGCACTCAAATATCGAGTAGCACTCAAATGTTATTGAATGAATGGAAGGTGATTTAAATATTAAGTTCTGCTGGTTTGAGGTAGGAATCTAAATCTGTTTGCACCCTGCTAATCTCAAAAAAATGGGGTCATGAACTGGGCCAGGTCAGAGATTATAGATGGAGTCTACCTCGAAGCACCTGGATAGGGGAGTCTTGTCAAAGCAGAGAGGTAGGTGTAGAGAAAGGGGAAAAAAAGCCAGCAGCTTCTCTCAATCTTGGAGCAGTGTAAGGCTCAACTGAAGGTCCTTTGTCAGTGCTGGTTGGAGTTTGAAGTGTTCTACGCAATCTGGATGTGAAGAAAGTAAGAAAGGTCAAAGGTTTATTCATGGACATGGCTAAAGAAAGACTTTACTAATGATGAAATAAGCATCTCAGAATATATTTGTAGAAGATAATAATAAGTCTAGAAACCATAGATGTGTGTGTGTATGTAGAGTGTTGTTGTTGCTCCCTATCTTTTCCTGAATGTAGTTTTTATAACCCAGAAGGAATGAAACAATATGCAAGCCCCAGCCCAAAAATGGGTTCCAAAGTTTCTCTGTTCAGGCTTGTCTGCCCATCCACTATGAAGTTTCACTACCTGGAGAAATGTTATATTAGCATCTGCCAACATTAATCTCTCCTTGTATGGCTTCATTGTCTTTCAAAGTATGATCTCTGGACTACCTGAATGAGAATAGTTGGTTGTCTTTTAAAAATGTAAATTTCTGAGGCTTCCCAAGATCTATTAAGCCATGTGTATGGTCAGGAATCTGCATACTCACTAAGCTCCCTAGAGAATTCTGATGCATATTAAAGTTTGAAAACAACTACCATAGGTGAAGGGACTTACTTTGCCCTAGTTTAATTTGTCTATACTATTTCATCTTTTATTCTGTGTCTCTTCCTTTAAATTTCACTCTTTAGAAACATAAAAAGAAGATTTTTTTCTGAAAATAATACATATTCAGGACTGATTAAGAAGTCATGGATGGAATTTACTTGGTTCAACAATTTTTGTGACCCGTTTTATTCTACTTCACTTACTTTTAGGTATGGGATAAGAATCACCAATCCATATCCTAACCAGGCATACAAATTGCCCTTTTCTCCTTGTTAAGCCTTTGCTGAACTTTTAAGCTGCCTGCTTCCAACTCCAGACCAATAATTCCTTCAAATTTAAGGATTGCCTCTGGAGATAATGGACAGTTTCACACCAATATAGGAACACAGCAGAACTTAAAGCTAAAATATGACTCAATATCAATTACCTCAAGACCAAATCATGTTAGGCAGACTATTATCTATAACATCATCCATTATTTAATGGAACAATGGATTAATGAACTGCAGTCCTTGGCTATGCTTCCCGCTGTTGACCAACAAACACAGAAGGCTACAAATAAGAAAACAGTTTATTTGGGATCTTAAGAATTGCAATTTGGGAGACACAGATTTGGATAAAACCTAAAGCATATTCTAGGGAAGAGTAAGAGTGAGGGGCCTATAAAGGTAAAAGCCATGAGGCTGTACTCTGACACAGAAAGGAAATATTTCTCCTTAAGGGATAGGCTATTATGAGTTATTTAGGGTAAGGGTCTGATAAGTATCTTGAGTTTCTGGAACATTGTTTTGGATGCGTATGTTAAGACAATAAGTGTTCAAAAATCAGGTTCCACCCAGGCTAAGATATGCATAAGTCACATGTCCTCAGTGGCCTCCCAGCCACATATTGGAGAGCTCTCTTAGCAATACTGACTCCATTTTTATTTTCCTTTCACATTTCCCCCTTTTGATTAAGATCTTTCTTTAGAAAGCACTGATGATCAACCATTTGGTTATTTGGCATAGGCATCTACTTCCCAGCACTGAGAAGTCTCATTCCCAGAGAGTCATATCCCATGCAGGAGAGAAAAAGGTGGTTGTGTGAGAGGTATGCTGTTAGAGACTTTATGGCCACATTTGAACAAGGAGTCATCTAGGAAGTGAGTCTTAGACAGCATTCAAAATAGGAGAAGTTCATGATTCTTCATTAGGAGGAATCTTATAGGAGTGGTTAATCATCTCCAGACATTGAGCTATCATTATTCCTGTGGAAGGTATCATAGTACAACAAGAAATACAAAGTATCAACATTTTTTTTTCAAAGTATCAACATTTTAAAAACAACAAGGAGTGAACAAGTTAGAATTATGATCAGTATAATTAGTTGCAATCCAGATCTCTATAAGGCACCAAGTCCAGAGGGGAGCCAACTGAAAAAGATCTCTAAATGTCAGGTTCAAAGCATCTTTTGCAGTTTGAAATGTCTCTGATGATGTCATCGGGTGTTTAGGTAAACTCTCTGAATTTCTCATACAGCAACAGTCATGAGGATTGTCTATACATGAGCAGTTACAGTGATTTCTCTGAGGTTTTTATCAAGTTGTCCAATTTTAGCTCACATGGCTTCAGAAAAAGGGCAATTTTAGTTCTCAATGATTCCAAGGAGAAAAACTGGAAACATTAGCATGGAGAGTCATAGCCACATACTGGAGGAAACTAGAAGGATTTAGGACCTGGTTCAGTTTACAGGTAAATACCAAAACCTCGAAGACAATTAACAGCACTAAAATCTAATACCCACAAATGTGTATTACTGAAACATAAGTTTTCTCTCAAAACGAACCCTAATTTCTACCAAAAGTAGTCAAATTAAGACTTATTTGCTTACAAAATTAGTTTGTTTTCAATAAACTTGGCCTGATTATTTACATAAGTGTAATAAGAACAGCGATTGATCATACAGGCTCTTTTAAATCTGCTTTGTTGGAACTTTTCTTAAAGAATCTTAGCTTGGGGCTTCCCTGGTGGCGCAGTGGTTAAGAATCTGCCTGCCAATGCAGGGGACACGGGTTCGAGCCCTGGTCTGGGAAGATCCCACATGCCGCGGAGCAGCTAGGCCCGTGAGCCACAACTACTGAGCCTACGCGTCTGGAGCCTGTGCCCCGCAACAAGAGAGGCCGCGATAGTGAGAGGCCCACGCACCGCAATGAAGAGTGGCCCCCACTTGCCGCAACTAGAGAAAGCCCTCGCACAGAAACGAAGACCCAACACAGCCATAAATAAATAAATAAATACAATTTTTTAAAAAAAAGAATCTTAGCTTGAATTTTTGATAGTCTCTTGAGGCCAGGAAAGCCAGTCCAAGTACTTTCCATCAGACTTTGTCTGCAATACCTATAGACTTTGGTGAATTACTCTCTTCTTGAGGTACGCCAAATATCTTGAGGTTCCTGTACCTGCCAGGAAGTGACCATCCTTATTCACCTGGTTAGGATGTTGGGAATCTTGCAAGCAAGGTACCAGGCTGCTTCTCCAAGGGGCTTTATTGGCTCCATAAAGTCAATCTTAGTTCCTTCAAGCTGCATGATGATATCTGAGTTTATGTATACTCAAAGTCAAAGCCTTGGTAATATAGCCAATGTTTTTAATCATGTCCTGTTATAAGGAGAACGGATTCCTATTGAACTTATGCAAATAACTATATTGCCGTGAAAATAAGAATACTTACTAAGAGTTTCTGAATTCTGGAGGGATCAGGTAGGGAGAAAGAGATAAATGTTTCATCTTCATTTACAAAGGTATACTTTATCAAATTGCTGCAAATCATAGATAGTTTGAGAGAAAAAGTTTCCTTAAATCTGGAAAAGCAAAACATAAAAGAACCAGCAATGTTTAAAACAAAAAGTCATTATAATTATAATTAGTTCTTGACCTTGACCTTTTGTTAGCAGTTTTATGAAGCCATTAGTTTTTCTATTAGGCATCTGTAATTTTTTACCCATTTCAGTGGTATGATCCAAAAGTTATCAGAAACCTGTATTTGTCAAAAAATCCTTTCTATGAATTTTCTTGAAGATGAAGCATTTTTGCAAAAACATCAGAGTAAAACAATAACTGCCTACAAATGCTAAAAGACATAAAATGGCATGGTTAAAGATCTGGTTACAATGCAATTGACAAGAAAATTTGATTATTTCTATGGCATACAACATTTAAAACTAATAACTAGAATTATGACTGATATTACACCAGGACATATCAGATTTTCAGGAATTTCACATAGTTTCTGAAACACTTATAACATATACCTTTACAGACACAACATAAAAAAGGCTTAGTATCATTTCTTATTTGACAATGCTTCCCATGTAATTTAACATATCAAATAAGCCTAATTAGCTTAAAATCTCCCTTTCCATAATATCTTTGAGATATTTCAAGAGCCCTCTGAAACATCTCATATCTCAAAGTTAGTTCTAAGTCCAAAAGACTTCATTTAGAATTTGATTTGGGGACGTTTGTCAAAAATATCAAAAGATTCTTAAACACTTGGTCAAATAGGATCATAGATCACTGTGAAACAATGCTTAGTAATCCGTTTAACCAAAATAACAATTAAAGACCTCATAGGCAAACACAGAAAGTTCAAAATACAGTTCTGGACTTCCCTGGTGGCGCAGTGGTTGAGAATCTGCCTGCCAGTGCAGGGGGCACGGGTTCGAGCCCTGCTCTGGGAAGATCCCACATGCCGCGGAGCAACTAGGCCACAACTACTGAGCCTGCGCGTCTGGAGCCTGTGCTCCACAACAAGAGAGGCCGCGACAGAGAGAGGCCCGCGACCGCGATGAAGAGTAGCCCCCGCTCGCCACAACCAAAGAAAGCCCTCACACAGAAACGAAGACCCAACACAGCCAAAAATAAATAAATAAATAAATTAATTAATTAAAAAAATACAGTTCTGAGGAAATCTTAGCTCTTTTAATATCCAGAGGACAAGGTTTACTTAAGTATTCAAAGACCTGATAAAGAACAAAGAACATAAGAGATTAACTTGACAAGACATAAACCCTCTGTTGTTTCTTTTTTTTTTTTAAGGTGGATTACTTGAAGGCAAAACAAAACAAAAGACAAAACAAACAAACAGAACCTTTCATAATCTTTTATTATCAAAAGCAGGCCAATAGAAAAAAAACAGAGAGAAAAACCAAAATTAAATTTTGTACCAGCTTACTTTTGATTTTAAAACTCATTTGCTTAATTAAATTTATTCCAATTTTAGCAAGTTCTGACCACACATAAAATTCCTTTCTAAAGATTCCTTTTTTTTTTTTTAACAAACCTTTTACAACTTCTATGGCCATTTTATTTGTCCCTTGTTTTCTTTCCCATTTAGAAATTACCAGCTTTGGGACAAATTCACTTTCTTTTCCCTTAACAAAATGCATTTCCATTCCTTATAACCTTTAAAAAAATTTCCTTGCATGGAAGGTTTTTCTTATTAATTCTAGTAGTTTTAATTACACATATTAATTTGGATTCTTAATTCTTTGAAATCTTAATTTTTTAGTGAAAATAAAGGAGTAAACAGTTGTGAACTGTATTAACATTTTGGGGCTTGGCGAATTTACAAATGCATTTTATAATTTTTAGAACCATATGCTACTTCATAATACAATCTTTCAATAACACACAAGGTATACATATTAACTAATAGACCCAGGCACATTTAGTCTTTCTGTAATAAGAGGTCAAAAGTAGGTAACCTTAGACTTGTTTAGCAATTAATATTTCAGTATTTTATCTTATTTGGAAATGACCTAGGCATTCAACGAATTCCCATCATTTAACTTAACAAAACTCTGAAGTTTCAAGTTACCAAAAAGATTTGGGGAAACTATTTTTAAGTAGACATACAATAAAACATAATTATTGTTAAAGAGCTCACCTAAAACTCTTATCCCATTTACATTTAATTTGCCTATGATAATTCATCATCCCAAATTATTTTTCTTGCAGACAAATTTTATTACAGATAATGTAAACCTATTTGACTTTTAGTAAACCTAGGTACAATAAAAGTATTATACTTAATGTTGGTAATTCTAAACGCATATTTGTATTAATTAAACCAACAAACTTAAACTGGCTTTAACACCAAATATTTTCCCAGATGACATGAATCTGAAATTCATTTGGGTTAGTTTCTATTACATTTCTGAGAGTTTTATATAGGCACTTGCTTTTTTTTTTTTTTTTTTTTTTAATTTTATTTATTTATTTATTTATTTATTTATTTTTGGCTGTGCTGGGTCTTCGGTTCGTGCGAGGGCTTTCTCTAGTTGCGGCAAGTGGGGGCCACTCTTCATCGCGGTGCGCGGGCCTTTCACTATCGCGGCCCCTCCCGTTGCGGGGCACAGGCTCCAGACGCGCAGGCTCAGCAGCTGTGGCTCACGGGCCCAGCTGCTCCGTGGCATGTGGGATCTTCCCAGACCAGGGCTCGAACCCGTGTCTCCTGCATTAGCAGGCAGATTCTCAACCACTGCGCCACCAGGGAAGCCCGACACTTGCTTTTTCAAGACAATTAAATAAAGCTCTTTCACAAATTAATTTTGGCAATACCATCCAGAGGTTAAAAATACCCTATCTATAATGTACATACATTGACATGCATGCATACAGGTAGGCATAAAGATCTCATAGTTTTCATTTTAAAACTTTCATCATGAATCAGGTAGAATATAAAACTCATCAGCTTATAATAACAATTGGAATAAATCAAGTCTACTCACTCAGGTAGCTAAAGTCTTACTATTTGTGGAGAAGACTTTTAAGATTTGTATTGGCCCTTGACAAGAAATTTAAGGAAGCTGTTTGGGCAAGAGAGTCCGTTTAGCATTTTGTGTTTAAAAAGGCTTCTTTTCCTCCCTTTTTTTTTTTTTTTTTCAGTCTTAGGAATTGAAGATGGTCTAGACAATAGTTCCCCGAGAGGTTACAATAGTTTTGAAATAAATAAGGGAGGTCTGGGGATCGATGAAAAGGAATGGGTGGAATTTGAACTGCCTGTAGGGCTGGGTTTCCAGTTTTGCAAAGATGTGTGAGATATAACTTAAATGCCATCATAGGCTAATCCACCCATCCAACGACATCACACATGGTTTTAAAAGAGGCTGTCATTACGGGGGGTGGGAGGTGGAGGCAGCATGACTAACCTTCTGCAGGAGCTCAGGCTCCATTTTAGAAAAAGGAGGTTCAGAGAAAGATGGAGAGCAAGAAGGAGAGCGTTACGGTGGACATTCAGAGGAGCAGGAAGGAACAGAGGGAGCTGGAGAGTGAGAGAGAGAGCTCTCAGAAGCCTCAGAGGACTTTTCCAGTTTGGAAATCCTTTGAGATAATTGTAAGTTAGTTTCTCTAAGGAAGCAATAGTGGATTAATTATTATGTTTGGAGGCCTCAAAATACCCATTGACATAGGCTTCCCATTCTTGTTTTCTTGCAACCTTTTGCTAATTGACTACACAAATAGACTAATTTTGGAATTTCAAAGGAGCCCCAAGTCGCCAATTTAACTGTAAATCATTCCAGGTAATCATAATCCAGCAAGACAAATATTTG
Source organism: Balaenoptera acutorostrata (assembly GCF_949987535.1). Taxonomy (NCBI): domain Eukaryota; kingdom Metazoa; phylum Chordata; class Mammalia; order Artiodactyla; family Balaenopteridae; genus Balaenoptera; species Balaenoptera acutorostrata. Next base: position 68,512,989 of record NC_080074.1, read on the forward strand.
CAGGAGGAGGGCCCATAGTTGTTGTACATAAAACCATCAGAAGTTCCAGAAAGATGCTGCTCTGTAACCTTACCCTTAAAGAGTAAACCTCCCATTATTCTAAGAGTAATTACTCAACCAGAACAGAAGCTTGCAATAGAGGCACTCCAATAAACTAGAACCTCTACCAACACAGGTGGCTTGGGTACAGCAGGACTCACCTCCATGACCTGGGACCATGCGGGGGACAATAGAGTACAATGGACTCTTGTAGGTACCTTACTTGAATCTGTGATGGTGCTGGAGGGGATGGGGTAGGTCACTCTGTATCCCATTTGTCTGACACTATTTAATGTTGACCAAGAAACATAAAGTCTGCAAATAAGAAAAGGGTTTATTTGGGTCTTAATAACTGCAATTTGGGAGACATTGATTCAGGTAAAACTGAAAGAGTATTCTGAAGAGAAAGAGTCAGGGGCTTATAAAGAAAAAAGCCATGGAGGTGGTTTTTTGCCACAAGAAAGGAAATATTTGTCCTTAATGGATAGACTGTCAGGAGTTATTTTAGGGTAAGGGTCTGATAAGTATCTTGAGTTTCTGGAACATTGGGTAGATGTTCTGGATGCCTGCATTAAGACAATAAGTGGTCAAAATGTCAGATTCCACTTGTACTGAGATGTGCATAAGTCACACTTCCTCAATGGCCTGCAATCTCCACTTTAGAGGGCTCTCTTAGCAATACTGACTCCATTCTGATTTTCTGTTCACATCTTGCAACCCACTGACTAAGCAGTAAACAGGTATAAGGTCATATCATAAGGAAGTTCCTCCAAAAGTTATAACTAAATTTGATTTTAACAAATAATTAGATAATCTTAATATTTTCCAGAATATGTCTTAAAGAGAGGTTCAATAGAGGAAATTTAGGTAATAGAATTCCTATCATTCCAGCTCCTCTCTAAAATAAAGTGATTCAGCTTTCAAGAAAGGGGCCTTCGAAGGAAGCTCTTTTTGCCAAGTTCATCTCTCTTATCATTGAAGCTAAAGAGAATTCAGCAGACACTGAGATAATTCTAAACAGACCCTTTTTTGGTACTGGATTATCTCACTTTCTAAATAATATCCCAGTTACCTCTGACAATCAAGCAGAATTCCAAAACCCTTCCAGAGAACAGGAACATTTCAACGCACCCTGTGTCTTCAGAACTCATTTGCTTTTAGAAGGAAGAGCTCTCTTTAACATCATTTTAGAAAGGCATGCTGAAATGTTTGTCATTTTGGAATTTCTATTTATTCTGTATTAGACTTCTAGTTTTGAGTTCTCAAAATAGTATTGTAAAAATGGCTACTTGTCCAATTTTCCTGACTTTGGGTGGGGGAGTGACTACTTTGGAAATGCATTAAATCTAGACTAGAACCTCACAACACCATTTACTACAGAGAGGAATTTGGTAAGGAGGGTCCATCTTATATGTCAGGTGGGTGAAGGGAAGCATTTACTGACAAAGGAGGCTGTCCTCTTAAGGAAGTTTCACCTACACACCAGTGCTACGGTACCGCCTGTAAGCAAAACCTTAGATCAAACCTCCACATAAAAGAAGAAGATGGGAAATATGTCTTCCATCCTGTACAAAGAGGCATCCAGCATGCCCTGCCTTTTAGGGAACTGCCTTGGCCTCCCTTTTGGAGAGCGGTCCTTAGGTGGTTGGGATAGAGGCAAAGTTCCTTTCTTGTGGTGGAGAATTGGCCTGAGCAAAACTGCTCATTAGTGCCACCCACCACCAGGTGAGGCATCAAGAAAAGGCTGTCTCTTGGAGATACTTGGTGCCCTAAGCAGAGCAAAGACGCCCTTACAAGCACTGATACCATGTCTGAGTGGGAGCAAAGCTACACTACGGTATGTATGTGTGTGTGTGTGTGTGTGTGTGCACACACACATAATGCCTGGTCCTCTCTTCCAGGATTCTCCCACATGACCCAAGGACAAATGGCTTGTCTAGGAGAAAGTATAATCTTTCTCAGTCTCAGTTTTCTTGACCAGAAAATGGGAATAATAATAGCCACCCCACAGAGTGGTTGTGGAGGAATAAATGGGACACCACATTATAAATCGCTTAGCACAGTAAGCCTGGAATACAGGTTAGCAATTATCATGATGATGATCTTACTTGTGGGCCCATATCCCATGTTTCCTCTGAGTTGACAACAGAAACGGACAAGAAAACTCTACTCAGCAAGTACAGAATCACTGTTTATACCAGGTTTGGGGCCAGTGTAAAAGCCAAAAGAATGTTGTAGTTAAAGAGAGTCCAAATGTAACCATAGCTCTTCTGAATTCCCAAAGGGGATACTCAAGGTGGAGCTGTCACAGAGAGTTTGTGACTAGACCATTGTATAAAAGCCAAACAAACCGCGTGCTTTAGAAAGGAGTTCTTTTTACAAGAGCAATTGGCAGAGACTGATACAGTCAAGAGGCGAAGCTGGGTAGATTCTCACCAGGGAAGTGTGCCGGGGCATGGAGCGTTATGCTGTGACGTCAGATTTGTGGGCTGCTGGGCCACATAAGTAGGACCAGCAGGGCAAAAGCTCACCAGGAAAAATTAATGACAGTGGAAGTATAAGAACGCCTGTTCCCAAGAAGCATGAAAAATCACGTGTGCTGTGGGACAGCTGGTTCCTTCAGTGTCTGAGATCATCGTGAGATTCAATCTTTTTCTGTAATAATATATCACCTTTATTAATTTGCAGATTCCAGGGTGAGATACTATGGAAAGTACTAGATGCTGCGCAAATGGCCCCTTATATATAACTAGAAGTTAGGCGTATGGTAATTAGTTTGCTGTAACTACAACTGTCAGCCGCATCAACATCACGTCAGTCTTGTACCTCATGGCATTAGACGCCTGAGCTGTTTTATTTTATTAACCGTCTTTGACAGCTACCCAATAATACCTAGAATGAAGCAGTCCCTTGCCCCCCACCCAGCCCCCGCCCTGCTCCCACGTAGCCTATTAAGCTTGTTGAGCAATAAGGGCAGGAACAGGGAAACCTTCCTCAACTTCAGTCAACCTTTCCTTAATTGGGCAATCTCTTTGCGTATTTCCAGTCCTGACAAAAGAGAAATGCCGTTTTGGCTTTTCCGGAGCACGCCCTAAGACTGCAATTCATTTATCTGAGTTCTTGCTTCTTAGTTACACATACTATGTAACAGCAAAGAAACAGGCACACCTAGGTGTACGTGTACTCTTCTTCCTACTTCATCTTTCTTGCCTTTTCAGCAAACAGAGGTTTCTAATCATCAGCTTGAATAAGAAAACACTCGATGCTGAAATGTTTACCCTTTTATTCACCTCAGGGTCATTCAGACTTATGATTGAAACAATAGCCAAAAATAGCTTTATGAGTGATTATATCTGCACAAAGACATCCTTTATTTAAAAGAATATTATTTAGTCATAAAAAGAATGAAATAATGCCATTTGCAGCAACATGGATGGACCTAGAGATTATCATGTTAAGTGAAGTAAGTCATACACAGAAAGACAAATATCATATGATATCACTTATATGTGGAATCTAAAAAGAGATACAAATGAACTTATTTACAAAACAGAAATAAACTCACAGACATAGAAAACAAATTTATGGTTACCCAAGGGGAAGGGGGAGGGTGGGATAAATTAGGAGCTTGGGATTAACAGATACACACAACTATATATAAAATAGATAGACCACAAGGGTTTACTGTACAGCACAGGGAACTATATTCACTATCTTGTGATAACATATAATGGAAAAGAATCTGAAATATGTGTGTGTGTGTGTGTGTGTAACTGAATTACTTTCCTGTACACCTGAAACTAACACAACATTGTAAATCAACTATACTTCAATAAAAAATTTAAAAATTAAAAAATAAAAAGAATTCAAGTAAGACATTATTGGTGAAGTGATCTGAATAATTAGTTACACAAGTATGTTTACAATGGAGAGCTTTTTTCACCTTTTGTTCCCACATGGTAGGTGCTCTTTAAAGATTTGAAGTAGATTTGCAGGACTAGGGGCAGTTGGTTCTCAAACATCTATGTATATGTTGACCCAGGATCCGATTTTCATTGGTCAGGGAAAAAAATGAGAAAATTAAGGATATTATAGTGAGTTTTTCATATATTTGAAATTATTCCATTTAAAGGACTGACCTTTGTTCTAACATTTTTGGTCTTCTTTGTATTTCCGTACTTCTTTTATTTTTAATTGTACTTGTTCATGAAATTCACATTCTGGGAACCACTGCTGGAATGTCCAACAATATGAGAACCTGCCTCTGAGAACTGGCTGAGCTCACTATATTCATATTGTACAGACTACAGAAAAGCTGCCAGCTTTGGGTCAATAACAATCTAGCTGATCTAGCTGAAAATAGCCCCAGATGGTGTCTAGTCTCTCCTGGTCTATTAAATCTACTCCCTCCCCAAATCCTGACGATCACTAGGTGCCTCCATTTTAAAATATGGGAAACCTTAGCCCAAACGCATCCTTTATTTGAACCTAAGAAGAGTGAGTGAGTGCTGGGTAAACCATGCTGAATCCTGTATGACAGAATAATCCCTGAAGAATAAAAATGGAGGGAAACACACATTCTCTCCTCTCTAAGAAACAACAATGATCACCCACATAAGAAACGCATGGGCAGGTGACACCATTTTGATTCGGCTAGACAATTTCACACTCGTGAAAAAACCATTTGGGCAAAAAATTATTTTCATCAAGAAGTAAAATACAGACTTCCAGTCTTAGCTGAGGCCACCTATTATAACCTACATGAAAGTGCGCCGGAAGGAAATCTCTCTATCCATTGCATTGTAGTATTTTCGATACTCATTGGACCTCTTGACATTAAGCCTCAACGTGAGCACCTGTAACTGCAGCACATCTCGGGCTGAACTGGCTGGGAAAATGCATTCCCTAGAGAAAGGAAGAGCATGAGAATCCTCGGAGGAGAAAGACCCTGTTGGGGACTCTGACCGGGGCTCCAGCCCACATGGATTTCAGATCCTTTGAAGTGTTTATGTTTCTACCCCTTCTGTATCATTGAGGAAAAAAAAAAAACCCTCTCTCTTTATAGAAGATATTTTCAGATTGAAACTTTAGATAACTCCAAGTTCTTTTACACTGAGGACAAGATACATATAAAACTGTCACTTTGATGAAGTCCTAGGAGAAAGTTAATGTAATTTTATAATCTTATCTGAGTATCAACAGCCATCCCTTATGCCCTCTCTTCCATAACCAGTTATCAGCTCTAGATAAATGGTAATCTTCTCAGTGATTCTTTTGGCTAGGTTTTATACCATAAGGGAAGCAGTGCTTCTGAATTTGACACACAGAAAATCTTGGTGGTAGGAATTCTAAGGAATTGAAAGCAGTGATTGTAAAACAGAAGTCCGGGGCAAGAGCTTGTGTCAGTCCCCTCTTCCTCCACCTTATGTTCTCCTATTTCCTACTACCCTCCTCCATACACACCTAAGGTCTGAGGAGGCATCATTTAATGTGATGAATAATGGATTTTGATTAGCTCTTTGATGCTCACAAAGTATGTTCACTTTCCTGATATATTTTATCATCACAGAACATATGCTGCAGATATTCTTACTATCCTTAACTTATTGATGAAGAAACTGAGGTTCAAAAATGGATCACAACATCGAGAAATGTGGCAGAACTGGAAGTCAAATATCAGTTTTCTTAACTTCATGTCCTGTGTTTTAAGTAGCACTTGAGGCTAAAGAAGTAACTGTATAGGGTCAGAGGAAAGAATCTCAACATTTTGGTTAAACATTCTTTTTTTTCCTCGAGATTTGTAATTCCCCAAGTTCCTAAAACATGGTTAAAAACAAAAAAACTGCAAACAAAGAATACAACCTGAGAATAGCAGAGACCTCCCATCCAATTCTCCCCTTCTCTAGGGAAATTACAGTGAAGAGCAGGAAGGAGACAGTGGGCAAGCCAGTAAGACTTTGAAAGATACAGGGAGATATAGAAAAGCAGTGGTATTAACCCACAAGCTAAATCAGCGAGGCTGTGCCCTGGGCCTGGAGAAGCAGGCCAAGAAACCAAGAAGAGTGCCCTCTAAGGGTTAGAGAAGCTACACGAGGAAAAAACCCAATGGCCAGTACCAACCTGCATCCCTGAACATCTTGCCACTCCCACATAGACAGTGTTTGAATAGAACAGACAAACTTACTGACTCTCAAAAGATGAAACAACTAAGACTCTGCAAACATTTGGGGAAAACTAACACCTTAAAACAAAGACCAAATTCAACAAATAAAATATCTTGAACAGAGTTAAAAGAGCTTACAAGTTTTTAGAATACGCATAAAATTTTTTCTCTGGAAAGATGTAAGCTATTATAACTAAATCATTAACTGAATATTGTAGAAATTAAAAATTCGATCATCAAAATTAAAAGGTCAATTTGGGAGCTAAATAGTAGAATGGACACATATGAACAGCATTTTGAAATACCAAGCTGACGAATTCTCTCAAAACATAGCGGGAGGGACTTCCCTGGTGGCGCAGTGGTTAAGAATCCGCCTGCCAGTGCAGGGGACACAGGTTTAATCCCTGGTCCGGGAAGATCCCACATGCCGCAGAGCAACCAAGCCCATGTGCCACAACTACTGAGCCTGTGCCCTAGGGCCCATGTGCTGCAACTACTGAGCCCATGTGCCACAACTACTGAAGCCCGTGCACCTAGAGCCTGTGCTCCACAGCAAGAGAATCCACCACAATGAGAAGCCCACGCACCACAACGAAGAGTAGCCCCTGTTCACCACAACTAGAGAAAGCCCACACAGAGCAACGAAGACCCAACACAGCCAAAACAAACAAAGAAAACCCCAAAAAACAGGAAACAAAACAAAAAAACAAAAGAACAAACAAAGGAAAACATAGTGTGAAAAGACAAAGAGAATATGAAAGAAAAATTAAGAAACAAGAAGGACTGACTCAGCGATTCCCAGAGCCATTTGACAGGGGTTCTGGAAAGAGAGAACAGAGAGAATGTAAAAGAGGAGATAAATGAGGAATTAGCAAAACAAAGTTTCTCAGAGAAAGAAGATATTCATGGAACCACCAGTTTCCAAGTAGGACAAATGAAAAACAGAATTTACATCTAGATCCATCCTTGTGAAATTTCACAATGAAAAGAATAAAGAGGGAAATCTAAAGGCTTCTAGTGCGTAAAACACAGATGATCTACAGAAGAACAATAATCATATTGATCACCTCATCAATCATACTGAAATCAAGAAGAAATTGGAACAACATCTTCAAAGTTCTGAGGAAAAAATTTGACCCTTAAATTTTAACCTAGCCAAACTATAACTCAAGTGTGAAAGCAAAGACATTTTTGTAAGTGTAAGGACTCAAAAAGTTTATCAAGCATGAATCATCTTGGGAAAAAATTAGTGAAGAATGTACTTTCAAATAATGAAAAATAAACCCCAAAAGAAGACACAGGTCAGAATGGCCATCATTAAAAAGTCTACAAATAACAAATGCTGGATGCTGGAGAGGGTGTGGAGAAAAAGGAACTTTCCAACACTGTCGGTGGGAATGTAAATTGGTGCAGCTGCCATGGAAATCAGTATGGAGGTTCCTTAAAAAACTAAAAATAGAGTTGCCATATGATCCTGCAATCCCACTCCTGAGCATATAGTTGGAGAAAGCTCTAATTCAAAAAGATACATGCACCCCAATATTCATAGCAGCACTATTTACAATAGCCAAGACATGGAAGCAATCTAAATGCCCATCGACAGATGAATGGATAAAGGAGTGGTATATCTATACAATGGACTATTACTCAGCATAAAAAGAATGAAATAATGCCATTTGTAGCAACATGGATGGACCTAGAGATTATCATACTAAGTGAAGTAAGTCAGACAAAGACAAATATCGTATGATATCACTTATATGTGGAATCTAAAAAATGATGCAAATGAACTTATTTACAAAACAGAAATGGACTCACAGATCCAGAAAACAAACTTATGGTTACCAAAGTGGATAGCAGGGGCGGGGGGTGGAGAGATGAATTAGGAGTTTGGGATTAACACATACACACTACTACATATAAAATAGACAAACAACAATTTTCTCTTTTATCATTTGTACTTTTGATATTGTATCTAAGAAATCATCACCTAACCCAAAGTCATGAAGATGTACTCCTGTTTCCTTCTAAAAGTTTTATAATTTTGGCTTTTACATTTAGACCTATGATCCACTAGGGTTTATATTCTAAGTGTTGTCACACAAACAGGTTGGGAATTGAGGAGCGTGCCAGTTAGGTCTTGGTAGGGTAGGGTCATGTGATGCCATTCAGCCGTGGCACATTTGCTTTCTTCCAGCTCTGGTTGGAAAAGATTTGGAAGCTGTGAAAGAAAGTTATGTAGTGACCCATGGACTAAACCTTATTGTAGTGATTCTTTAATACAGTGTCTCACTACAAAAGTCATAATACCTTGGGATTTGGGGGACAAGCTCAGTTATAATTCCATAACCCAAGTTTTATTGATTCTTTGCTACAGATCAGTCAGTTTTCTAACGGATTAAAATTTCTTCTGTAATGTATTGATCTTCAAAGAAAATTAGTTTTCCTTCTGTGTACACATGGAATGAACAAACCATTCTGTACTCCAAAGCAAAACTTTCCTTGGACTCTGAGAGGTAAGTGTGGTGTTTATTCTCTTCTTTCCCTCTAGAACTCTGTAGCTAACCAGGAGCCTGTTCCTTTGTAGGTTTTTTACTGCCAGATTCTTGGCCTTGATGCTCCCATATTTGACCAGGTTGACACCCTTCTATAAAACTCAACATTGGACACTCCTGAGGAGAATTTCACATTGTCAGAATTCTGCCTTATTTTTGACGTACCTCAGATGATGAATTTTTTTCTCTGAACTCTTGAAATCTGTTTTTCTCAAGCCTCATGTGTATTTTATCTATGCCCTACAATCACTTTTTTGATAATCAGAACTTTGAGATGATGTAACTCGTTTTTCACAAGGTTCCTGCTATATCACCTTAACAAATAGGTTGCTTTTTTGCTGGTCAAAATTCAAACCAGGATAGCCTTCAGAGCCTCCCAAGAGACAAAACTGGTGAGCAAAGGAAGTAAAAAGTACATCCTGGTGGCGCAGTGGTTAGGAATCTGCCTGCCAATGCAGGGGCCATGGGTTCAATCCCTGGTCCGGGAAGATCCCACATGCCGTGGAGCAACTAAGCCCGTGTACCACCACTACTGCATCTGTGCTCTAGAGCCCGCGAGCCACAACTACTGAGCCCATGTGCCACAGCTACTGAAGCCCGCGTGCCTAGAGCCGGTGCTCCACAAGAGAAGCCACTGTAATGAGAAGCCCACGCACCACAACAAAGAGTAGCCCCCGCTCACCACAACTAGAGAAGGCCCGCGCACAGCAATGAAGACCCAACGAAGCCAAAAATTAGTTAATTAATTAATTGATTAATTAATTAATTTAGAAAAAAAAAGTACATCCTATTCTCTTCAATTCCGTAATAGCATGCCTTCATTTTGGTTTTGTAATCCACAGTAAGAAAGCACTATCTATTCCTTCCATCTGGCTGGTAATTCCTTGGTCTTCCACCACAATAATTCTACTCCTGTTTCTTTTGATTTGATGCTCACCAAATGTTTTTCATTGTGCTCTACCCTAAAATTCAATGTTATTCAACAAATATTTATGGAGAATCTACTGTATGCAAAGTACTTCCTGGAAAAAAAAAACTCCATATAGATACATTACTTATATTTTTTTTGCCAGGTAATAATTTTCCTTTATTGGTTAATGATTGTTTTATCATCGTATAATAGCTCAAAAGTAAAACAGATATATTTTGGTTTATATCATTTTATCAGCTTAGTTATTTCATGAGTATAACAGTACATATCAATTGCAAATAAATACTTAGTCTATATTCATTTTTTCATAAAAGCATATTGCTACAGTCTACAAAAGGGACTTAGTTGTAGTTGCTTGATCCGCAATCTAATTTGTACAAGTATATGAAAAAGAAAATCAGATAATCCAAAATTTAACTTCTTTTCAGAAAGTCATAAGGTATTGGTTATGAACTTGCGTTGTAGTAATTGATTTAGAAGAATTATGACAGTGCTGTGTAAGCAGAGGATGCATTACTCCTTCACAATATTGTTGATGGTAAAATCATCTTGAATGGTAAATCTATCCATGGGCCTGCTATCCTATTGACTGTACTTCAGATTCTAGAACTTAGATATATTACTTCTCAACATACCTTTAATTTTTACCATTCTAACTAGGTCCTTCCCTTTTTTTTCTTTTAAAAGTTTGATTTTATTTATTTATTTATGGCTGTGTTGGGTCTTCGTTTCTGTGCGAGGGCTTTCTCCAGTTGCGGCAAGCGGGGGCCACTCTTCATCGCGGTGCGCGGGCCTCTCACTGTCGCGGCCTCTCTTGTTGCGGAGCACAGGCTCCAGACGCGCAGGCTCAGTAATTGTGGCTCACGGGCCCAGTTGCTCCGCGGCATGTGGGATCTTCCCAGACCAGGGCTCGAACCCGCGTGCCCTGCATTGGCAGGCAGACTCTCAACCACTGCGCCACCAGGGAAGCCCCCTAGGTTCTTCCCTTTTGAACAAGGCATGTCACAATCTGCTCAAAGAAGAGAATCAAATATACTTTATTCTTTTCTTGCTAATCAATTTTGTGTCTTATGAAGCTCATAAATTCTGACCAAAAAGGGATAGAATATATATATCATGAATATGGTCACAATTCATGAGCAACAGCTTTATTTAAAAAAAAAAAAAACAACAAACTTTAGGTACAAAATTATATTAAAAGTTTATGGATTGTCTACAATCAAGGCTTTCTCTAAGTGTATAAACATATAATACATGTCATATATTATATGTATGTTTATAATATAAATATATATTTAATATATAATATAAATAATACATATTTTTACAGCATCATTTTTGTGACACTTCTGCTAAAAATGCATTACCTGAATGTAATCATGAGGAAACATCAGACAAAGCCAAACTGAGAAATACTCAACAAAATAATTGGCCCATAACCTTCGAAAGTGTCATGGTCATGAGAGTCAAGGAAAGACTGAGGAATACTGTTCTGGATTGAAGTCCACAACTAAATGTAACACACACAATCTTGAACTGGATCCTATAACTATAAAGAATGTTACGGGAACAATAGGTAAACTTAGTTCTAATTCTTAGAAACAAAAGTTTCTGCGAATTAGGTGAAAGTAATGTACCAGTGTTAATTTCTTGATTTTGATGGATGTATTGTAGTTCTGTAGGAGAATATCCATGTTTGTAGGAATTATACTCTAAAGTATTTGTGAGTAATGGTGCATCGTGTTGGCAATTTAAGCCCAAATTGGGGGGAGGGGCGGGGGGGTGGAGGTGGACTTATTTGTATTATTATTATGCAATATATTTCTGATCCTAGCGTATGGGCATGGTGACAGCAGAAAGTCACTATTTAGCAGCATGGCTGGCCCTGTTGGTAGCCTACCCAGCTGTCATTTCTTTCTCCCATTCTTTCTTGCTAGTAGAACCCCAATTTCATTGAGATATGAGTCCTTTCTACCTCCAGGAGGTGAATTTTTATTGATCTAAGCCAGTCATGTTTTAAACATGAGCATGTGATATGTAATTCTGGCTAATAATACATGATACATGAAAGCAGGTCCGTTGGGGTGGGGATAATGGTGCTTCAAGGAAAGATTTTCCTTACAAGTAACAAAAGACCCACCGAATAGAAGTGGCTCTTCTTCTTCTAACTGATGAGGTCATGTCTATATGTAACACCTAGAATTACAGTAGTTGTCCTGCAACCATGAGGAGACAAGCCTAAGGAGAAAGCCAAGACAGTAAAGATGACAGAGCAAAAAGAGAAAAAAATCTACGTCCTTGATAATGCCATTGACTGCTAAATAAAGCACCCTGTAATCACCCTATCCCCTTGCTTGTTATGTGAGATAATAGATTTTTGCTTATTTTATATATATATTTGATATATATATAATTGTTTATATTCATGTTAACATATAATGTATATAATATATATTTATATCTTTATTAATGTCTTTGATTTTAAATCATAATTATAGATTTAGAAGTGGCCTTAGAGATCATCTATATTCTAGTCCAACCCTCTCATCTATTTATAAGGAACAGCTTAGACAAGTGAGGCATCTTGCCCAAGGTCAAAGTTAGTAGCTGATGAGATTCTAGATTCCAAGTCTTTGGATTCCTTTCTGAGTACATCATTGTGTCTACTCCTCAAAAAAAAATGAAGATAGGTCAAAAACTTTCAGGTCATTTTGACTGAGAGGAGGGACATTGGGTATCAAATTTCCTGACAGGGAATGACTGATTTTCATACAGTGGAAGATTAATTCTATCATTTTAATATGGCCTTCTGCCAGGGACAGACAATTTCCACACCAGAAACAATTTTCTGCCCAGATTCACAGAACTGCTGTAGACTTTTGCAAGAAACACTGGCTTTTATCTAATTTAAGTAAATATGTGGTGACTGTTTTCCCCTAAGTAACCACAGGTATTCAGAGAACCACATACAGATATTTAGACATTATTTCATATAGAAAACTTTAGAGAAAGTAAGAAATTTTCATCTCTTGGGAAGTGACTTTTGAAAACAAAAATATGTAAGCATTTACTTTTCTCTCTTTATGACTTTCACACCAAGGAGGCTAAACTGAGAAAAACAACAAACAACGACAAAGCATTATCTAAAGTAAAAGCAGTGCTGCTAGGAGTTATATATTTTGTGGCTTTAACAGTCTGCTTCCTTGTTTGGATTTGAGTAGTGTTGCCATTTTAACCGCCTTAAATTTTGCACCTTTTCTACAGGTTTTTATATCTTTGTAAATACAGCACTGTGGTTTGCAAAGATAAGGGCATTCTCTGGACATTTTGCTTTTCAGATACAAAGAATGATGATGCACATTTTTATGTTACTACCCACCATAAATAAATATACTGCTATTTTTTTGCTAAGCACATTGCTGATTAATCACTGTAGATTAAAATAATCCCAAATTGAAAACAGTAGTTTTTTAAAGTTTAATAGAAATCGTATCCATATGGTATTGTTGCTTTAACAGCTCAATTTGCAAATAAAAGAGCAATAATAATAATTTATCTCTAAAAAAAATAAAACAGATTTATAGAATGTTTTCTTTCATGAAAACAGCACCACCATCTGGAATCCTACAGCTTGTGCAATGAAAGAATTAAATTACAAGGTTTGGTTTGGTTTTGTTTTAGTTGGTAGAAAAGTAATTTGTCTCTTCCTGAGAGGTTTTACAGGTAAAAATAATTCAGAAATAGCATTTTGTTACCAAGTTAGAAATAGCTATATTCCTCCCCACCACCACAAGGCGTCCATGTCATTTGTGTCCTAAGAAATCAACTGATTTTAAGTACATATATATATTTTTTTAATTAATTAATTTATTTTTGGCTGTGTTGGGTCTTCGTTTCTGTGCGAGGGCTTTCTCTAGTTGCGGCAAGCGGGGGCTACTCTTCATCGCGGTGCACGGGCCTCTCACCATCGCGGCCTCTCTTGTTGCGGAGCACAGGCTCCAGACGCGCAGGCTCAGTAGTTGTGGCTCACGGGCCTAGTTGCTCCGCGGCATGTGGGATCTTCCCAGACCAGGGCTCGAACCCGTGTCCCCTGCATTGGCAGGCAGATTCTCAACCACTGCGCCACCAGGGAAGCCCTCAACTGATTTTAATGGTATCAGACTCTCACATGATTTCTTTTATAGCTAATGTTATTATAAAATTAACATTTCAACAAGCATTAATTTTATATGCTTTCCTGACTATGCATTTTCTCCACAATAGAAAAATACTTTTTTTCTTTAACCTAATATTAAAGAAGCTGAATGTCCCAATTTCTTTGTTTTTTTAAAATTTTATTTATTTATTTATTTGGCTGCGCTGGGTCTTTGCTGCTGCTCTCTGGCCTTCTCCAGTTGCGGCGAGCGGGGGCCACTCTTCGCTGCAGTGCGCGGGCCTCTCACTGCAGTGGCCTCTCTTTGTTGCGGAGCACGGGCTCCAGGCTCACGGGCTTCAGTAGCTGTGGCTCGTGGGCTCCAGACGCGCAGGCTCAGTAGCTGTGGCGCACGGGCTTAGCTGCTCCGCGGCATGTGGGATCTTCCCAGACCAGGGCTCAAACCCGTGTCCCCTGTATTGGCAGGCGGATTCCCAACCACTGCGCCACCAGGGAAGCCCTGATGTCCCAACTTCTTACTTTTTTATCAAGAGTAGAGGTTAATCGGGGCACATGATGAAAAAAAAAAAATGGAACCAGTCCTCAAAAATTGAAAAATTTGTAAAATATTTTTAAACACTATACAAGTGTACAGAATTTATTGTTATCATTATTATATAAATTCAAGGGACCAATAATAGCATGGCATTTATAAGTATACACGTGTGGATCAAATATATCTGTTTAATAGTTTTACTCAAGAGTATATAAAATTATGCGAACTTTAAGTTCTTTAAAAATGAAAAACACTATGTAATGTTTGTTAAAATCCCTGCTATTCTCATGAATGGAACAGAGCAATTGATTCAAGAGTCAAAAATCACATCCAACACTCTAAACAATCATTTTCTTGTATTGTTGTATGGGGATGTTTTAATCAATGGCTTAATTGACATTGTTTTTTCATAAATCAGCCTTAAAACTGAACACTCCAGTGTTCCATTCAGTTGCCAAAGTCAGTCTCATCCTGCACTGAGCCATGTGCATCCTCTAAAGTGGAGCCAAGAACAATTGTGTTTCCTGGAAAACAAAGGCAGAGATTCTCCAGCTATGTCAAATGAACACCACAGATAAACATGCTTTTATTTATTTATTTTTTAACATCTTTATTCGAGTGTAATTGCTTTACAATGTTGTCTTAGTTTCTGCTGTATAACAAAGTGAATCAGCTATATGTATACATATAACTCCATATCCCCTCCCTCTTGCGTCTCCCTCCCACCCTCCCTATCCCACCCCTCTAGGTGGTCACAAAGCACCGAGCTGATCTCCCTGTGCTATGCGGCTGCTCCTCACTACCTATCTATTTTACATTTGGTAGTTAAACATGCTTTTATATCTATTCCCAGTCTCACTCCTGCATTTCAATTCTCTAGTCTGTGAATATGTTACCAATCAGCTCATTTGACACTTTTCTCCTTTACCACTATTATTTTAATGACACTTAACCTAGTGCTTAACAGTTACTGAGCACTTATACAGTGTACCAGCCTTGCTCTAAGCGTTTCATATGTATTCTTCCATTCTCATTACAATCCTATGAAGCAGGCACTATTACTTCCCCCATTTTTGAAGATGAGGAAGCTGAGGCCCAGAGAAGTTAAGTAAATTTGCCCAAAGTCACACAACTAACAAGCGGCATACCATGGATTCCAACACAGGAAGTCTGGTTTCCAATGCCCTGATTTTAACCCTCGAATGCTGTTTTTCAACCAGTGTATGATCGTATCAGTGCTCTATGACTTTGGCTACCACTTTACATTTTATTAATTTTAATCCACGCTTATCTTATTCAGAGTAAATATCAAATCAATTTGAAAGCCTTTTTCCATACTTATTAGTATTATTTTTGTCTTCACATGTTTAGGTTGCTCTCTCTTCAAAAGTCATTCAGTATTCAATAACTCTTTAAAGTCAGTTATGTAATTTCTAAAATATTATCTAACTTTTAGATATTATCTAACTTTTATCTATGGTTCAATTAGCATTATATATCAAAATTTATGATGCATATACACCATGAACAATTCCTCTGCTATAATTTTATCTTACATATATTCTCCCATATGTCCTTAAAGACAAATGTACAGTATGTTCATTTCATCATTGTAAAAGCAAAAGGTTGGAAACAATTTAAATGCCCACCCATAGGGGACTGGTTAAGTAAATTATGGCCCATACTTGCAATGGAATACTATAAAGTCATTAAAAAGAATGAGCTAGATCTATATGTATTCATATGGAACTAGGTTCAAGATACATGAATATTAAAAAAGGTGTAGAAGAGATACTTAGGATATTCCTATTTATGTAAAACAAAATATATATATATACCTATATATAAATAGAAAATTTCCAGTAAATGAATCTGGAAGGAGATTGTGGGAACAGACATATCTCAGTGTTCACTCTTGTGCTATATAAATGCTTACTATATTCATATATTATTTTTAAATTAAAACGGAAACTAATGATAGAGAAAGGAAGACTCCATGCGTCTATGAGCAAAGCACTGCATCTGGAGAAAACATTCTTAATTCCTGTCCCTGCCACCAAAGAAATTGGCATTTGTTTCGGAAGAGGGCCATGCACACACACAGTCTTCCTGCCAACCAGGAATTTAAGCACTGTGAATACACAGGTTTCAAGTAAAAGGAAGGAAAGCACGTCTCACTGGGGTGAATAGAGAAGGTGTAGGGGGTAAGCAGGTTAGAAATGGACCTTGAGGAGTTTCACTGAGGCAGTATAGGGCTTAGGAGAGTGGATTCTGGACCCGAACTCCCTGGATTCCGGTTTGGCTCCAGCAATGATTTACCACGTGACCTTGGGCAAGTTACTTAGCTTCTCTGTCTTCAATTTCCTTATTAATAAATTGGGGATAATAATAGTACCTGTTTCATAGTGTGGTGATAAAATTTAAATGAGTTCATATACATAAAGCAAGTGGAACTGTACATGTTGTACAAATCACTATTCAAGTATTTGCTATTACTATTTAGTTAAACAGAAGAAAGGTAAATTATTTTCAAAAGGAAGTAAGATAATCAATTAAAAATAGGGGGAAATTAAGCTAGAACTTTATTTCATACCTTATGCAAAAATAATTGGCAGGCAGATGAAAGATTTAAATATTAAAAAACAAAATGATAAAGGTATAATAGAAAACATAGGTGCATTAATTTATTATCTTAGTCATGAAAGACACCTTTCTAAATGTGATCCCAAAAGCGAATACTTCAGAAAAATCATAGATTGAACACGTTAAAAATTAAAAACTTCTTTAACACACACACATACACACAAACTGCTGTAATCAAAGTTCCAAGAAAAACAATGAGGAAATATTTGACCTCCCTAATGATCAAAGAAATGCAAATTAACAACAATGATCAATGTTCATCGATGCTGCCGATAAATGTGGCAAAACAGGCACTTGTCTACAGTGTCAACCAGAGTAGAAATTGGAAAGTGTTTTCTGGAAAAAAAATTTGGCACTATGTTTCCAAAACTTTAAAATGCATATATCTTTTGGCCTAGCAATTCCACAACTAGGAATTTATCCTAGGAAAATAATGACATGTGCAGAATCCAAGACAGCAATTCCGAGACACGTTTTTATACCAGTGAAAAATTAGAAGCAACTTAAAAAGTCCATCATTAGGAAATTGTGTCAATAACTCATGATACATCCAGATAAGAAATACCATAAAATTAAATATTTATTACTATGGAAAATGACCAGATTTATTTTAGGTGAAAAAGTCAGGGCAAAAAGTAGTATGATTAATATGATCTTTTTTTGTAAAAAGTATTTTTGGGCATGGGCACAGAAAAAAGCCTGAAAAAATATACATTGCTAAAATGCTAACTGTAAAAATTACTAGATAATAAGTTTCCAGGTGATTTTCACTTTTCTTCTTTATAAATCTCTTCATTGGATGTATTTTTTTACAATGACAAGGTATTACCTTTATAGCAATTTTTTTTTAAAACAATACTTTCCCTTGGGGAAATCAAAACAGAAGTAGACATTGAAAGGTGAGTATGACATACCTCTTCCCTACTGCTGCTTTTGGGTCTGTCAGCGATGTTCATGTGTATTTGGTGGGCAGAAGAGTGAGTGCAGACTAGGGGGAAAAAATCTATTTTTATTACAAGGGGAAATACTTGATATGAGGACTTAACCTCTCAAGGCTAATTTAAATATAATCATCCTAAGGATTTTTTTTCCCCACTAAGATTCAGCAGGAGAGGGTTTATAATTTCCTTAATCATCAGGTTTTTTTAAAGGTTGCTGACTTGAACAATGATATTTTTGAACAACACCATAAATAGGCTCATGAACTACACCAGACAAGGTAAGTTTTTCCTTCAAAGACTTAGCCTCTCCACTCAACAAGCAGTTATTAAGCCCTGACTCTGGGTGGAGCACAGAAGATACTAAGTAAGTACATGAAGCATAGTCTCTCTCCTTATAAGGTTTGCTTTCTAGCAAAGGGCAGACAGACAAGTAAACACATAACACAGTTAACTCTGATAGATGCTACAGTAAGGGTAACAAACATAGGGGTACAAAGAAAGTCTACCCGGGGAGTGAGTGAAAAAAGCTTCATAATGGGGTAACTCTTGAGCTGGGTCTGGGAGAGATAAAAATATCTGTCTTCAGTGGGGAAGGGGCTCTTGAAATTAAAGGTCTGGATTTAGATCAAACTCCACCAACTTTGTGATCTTGGGCAAGGTACTTCAGTATTTTCATCTATAAAAGGGGATAATAATAGTACCTAACTCATGGGGTTGTTATGAGGATTAAACGGCTAACGCATGTAAAGAGTTCAGAGAAGTACCTAGCACAAGGTAAGTGGTCAGTAAGTATTAGCTGTGATTATTATAACAACTGGTAAGGCAGTCATTGATGGGGTTCAGGACACCCTACCACAAAATATGACACCTGGCATATTGAATATTTCAAGCTGAAGAAGTCTGAGAAAACAGCAGAAACAAGAATGTCACTCTAAACACCCCCCACTCTGTCCTTCTCCCCTGAAACAATCATAAAACCCTCATGTGAGAGGTGCCCTCCCTAAACCTGGAAGAAAGGAGCATCCTTTATCTCTGAAACAAGACAAAAGGACCCTGAGAAGGCTCCTAACACACAGGCCTTGCTAAGTTTCCCCAGTTTAGTATATGTACCTCATACCCTTGCCCTATTATATTTCTCTATGACTGTCCACACTTCATCAAACCCAGTATTAAAATACTCAGATTGAATTGTTTTTTTTTCTGGTCTTCATTTCCTCGGGAAGACTCCTGTGTCACGTGAAACTTGTATTAAATAATTTGTATGCTTTTGTCTTGTTAATCTGTCTTTGTCAATTTAATTTTCAGACCCAGCCAAGGACCCTAAGAGGGTTGAGGAGAACTTTTTCCTCCCCTGCATCATCTTTTACTATCCTTATACATAGTTTTCTTTCTACATATTTTTTCAAATGAACCTAAAATAATTCTGTCCACAGAATCCTTGATTCCCACTCATACATGCATAGCGTATGTATCTGGAAGAGATTACAACACACTTGTAACCATAGTTTCCTCTATAGAAGGAAGTAATCTGGAACTTTATACAACTGAATTTTTAACATGTGCATATATTATTTTTAAAAAATATAAATCTCTTCTGAGTTTTTTTAATTACACCTTAGTATTCTAATTTGAATTGCATTCATGTATATTGTAGACTGATTTTGCGTCTTTATTATAAGAATCTGGGGACTACTGAGCCATTGAAAGGGGGCTAGTGTGGCTGAGGAATGGAGAACTTCACGAGGGAAGAACATCTGGTCTAGACCTTGAAAGAGGAATGGGTGTTTTTCTGATGAAGGGGAGTGGTGAGGACATTCCAGAGTTTGGGAATGGACCTTCCAGAGTTTGTTTGGGAGAGGCAAAGACATTTGAACAAGCACCGTATGTGAGTGACAGAGCCCCAGGTGTTGGGAATGGGTGGGGTAGAAGAGAGAAGTACTGACTGCGGGCAGAAGGAAGAGGTGAGTCCTGGGATGTAAGACAGAATGTGATGGGATGAAAAACTATGCTTTTTTTTTTTTTCCCACCCAGGGAATTTCAAGATGGACAGAGGGAAAGGCAGAACCAGGACAGCCAAAACAAAGCTAAAGCGTAGCCTCTGTGAAGACAAGGACCCTACCCATCCCATTCAGCGCTCTATCCCAAGTTCCTAGGATAGTGCATGAAGGGGCCCCAACAAGTATTTACTGAATAAATGAATGAATGAATGGAAAGCATACCCGAAACAACAGTAAATATTTCAAGTAAGAAATAAAAGCAGGGACTTCCCTGGTGGTCCAGTGGTTAAGACTCCACGCTCCCAATGCTGGGGGCCCGGGTTTGATCCCTGGTTAGGGAACTAGATCCCACATGCATGCCGCAACTAAAAGATCCCTCATGCCCCAACTAAGACCGGCACAGCCAAATAAATAAATAAATATTTTTTAAAAAGAAAAGAAATAAAATCAAATGATGATTTTGAGTATCTTAAAAAGAAATTAATAATAGCATGATAAATAGGAAAAAGACCACACAGCAGTCTGTTGCAATGCTTATGATAAATATGTGATGAATACCTACTGAATCAAAGAATGCATTTAATGTGGGTCTGAGAGCATTAAGAAAACTTTTTTGAGGGAGACACACCCCCTATCAAGTTTGAACTTGAAAACTAATACTTGAAAATGAGTTATTAAAATGGTGTAACCACAATAATTGAGATGGGGTGGGAAAGCAAAACTGAGGGACTTTAACAATGGTCAAAGATGCAAAACTGGCTAGAGAGAGATCTGTGGAGCAGCTGCTTGAGGTATCGTATCACCATTGCCAGGATGGAGATAACGGGTAAATGAATGACACGAGGCTGTTTAGTTTGGTGGAAGCAGCTAGGGCGCAGAGTCAGGACACCTGGGCTCCTGTCCCAGCTCTCACACTCACTAGGCAGCCCCTGTTCCCACTCCTCCATCTGTAAATGATCCCTAAGTTCCCAGCCAGCTCTGATATTCCGTGATTCTAAATTCATGAAGAGAAAGGAAAAAGTTCCGCAGGCTGGCAATTTAAGGCCAGGACATCATGCATTGGCTGTTGCAGTCATTTTAAGGAAGAACTCTCCATTTAGTCACAAATATTTATCTGTCTTGCAAGGCAGCGTGCACTGTCCAATGATAGAAAATGAATGCAGCATAACCCCTGCTCTCAAGAAGCTTACGATTTAGTAAAATAGAGGAAAATAAATATGTAGAAATAACAATTCAAGGCAGAATGCGGCAAGCACCATGGAAGAAATACAAACAAAATGTTATTGAGCATCTGAGAGCAGTTGGGTGAGGCTCGCCCGCAGCGCAGAGCGCAGTATAGAGGTGAGAGCGCCACAGAAAAAAGGGCTGAGGAAGCTGGCGCAGCCGCCCTTTCTGGAGCCACGCCCACCCAGTTTGCAGACAGCACTGGCCTGCCGAGCTGAGTTCATTCCCAGAGCTACAGTTGCTTTCAATATAGACAGTTCCCGACCAACAAACAGCTGAACTCCAGAAATTCACTCACTGCTTAGGCGTTGGGTACTCAGAACGCAGACATCATTCCATAGCGGTGATGAGGTCCTCAGACCAGCCCATAAAGGCCAACCTGAGTCATAAGGTAACTGAGATATAGTCCGGAGACTATTTTGATGTCATTTAACCCCTTATATTCAAAATTGTACAAAATGCAATTCTGAATTTTAAAAACAAGAACACAGAATTTCAGAACACAACAGATTTCCCAAAAAGCAGCTCCTAAGGAAATTGTTCCACTTATCTATTGCTGGGTGACAAAGTACCCCCCCACCTCAAAATGCTGGCTCCAACCAACAACCATTGTTATATCATGATTTTGTGGATTTGAACAGATTTAAAAGAGAGATTTTCTCCACTTACAAAGTTCCTAATTGAAAACTTTTAATTAAAAAATTTTAAATTATATGAGCCATAATAATTGAGATAAGAGGGAAAAGCAATATTTTGGAGGGCTTATGGGTGATTCATCTGTCTCTTGCGGTGTCAGTGGAGGTCACTCAGTGGTTAGCTGGCAGCCGGTGGATTTGGAGGATACAAGATGGTTCATTCACATGTCCGGCACTTTGGCAGGGATGTCTGGAAGGCTGGACTCAGCTGGGACTGTCCACCAGAGCACCAGTGTACCTGCCTCTCCAGATGGTGGTCCCAGGCAGTGGGATTTCTTATATGGCGCTCAGGCCTCCAAGAGGCACAAGAGGCCTTAGCCTAAAAAGTCACACAACACCACTTAGACACGTTTACACCCTATCCTATTGGTTGAGGACTCACGCATCTCCCTAGATTCAGGAGGGAATGTAGATGCTGCCTCTTAATGGAAAGTGGGCCAAATAATTTGACACCTTGTTTTAAAACTGCCAAAGGGACGGAATTCATTGGAGGATAGAGGCACATATACCAGAGAAGAAGAATGGGACTGGAAAAGAAAGACAACAAAAACAAGGATTTGATTCAGGCTTGAAGAGCTTCTTCCCAGTTTTGGAATAGAAGTTTTATTAATATTCATGCCACATCTTGACTGTGCTAAGCCCCCACCCAGTTCATAAAGAAACTTCCCTGTGAGGTCATTTGGGAGCACATAGGAGTTCCCAAGGAGGGTCTTGCATGCACTTAAGAAGCAGTCTGTGTCACCAATTGCACTGGTCTCTGACACCATCTCATGCAATATTTTTGAGAGACCTTACAAAATGTTCAAAGGTGCAAAACTACTTAGAGATACCACAGAAAATGTATATTTTCACTATTGCTGCGTCTGTTGGCTACTGGCAATCCAAGCCAAGGAGCACCGCTGGTCTCAGCCACTCCAAGCTCTGCAGGGTGCCTACTGAGATGCAGATTACCGCTCATTGCATTGACTACTTCAATAGCCATCTTCTGAAGATAGCCATCTTCACCATGCTCTGACATCTCTGCAATCTCTTGTAAAGTGAAGAAGATGCACTTTATTCTCTGTTGTAGATCATTTAGAGACTCCCACCATAGAAGGTTTCTTGAACTTCAAAGCAGGAGGAATTTTTATTCACACACAGAGATCCAGGATGCTGGAAAAGATAGGATGAGTTCGGAGGCCAAGGCCACAGCACATATGAAGGAATAACATCCCTCCGTCCCTCGGTCAGTCCTTTTGCTAAGTTTGGCTCAGCATACCAGAATCCACCTTCCCACAATATGGCTTCTTTCCTGTCCCTTGACACATTTCAAATGCGGCACACAATCTCACACCAAATATGCTCGAATACGTCTACATTAAATTTTAAACACACTTTCAAGCTCTTCTCCACTCTTTTGTGTGGAGAGAGTAGGTCCTTAAGGAAAGAAATGTTACATTCTTTCACATTTTAATGTAGCCAAGTCTCAGTTTCAGTCTAATGAGGACGGCTATTCTACCCCTAATTATTACCCTTACAGATCAGTATTACAGCTCCTCCTTCACTTGTCTGTCTCAACATCTAGACTGTGAACTGCAATAAGGGAGGAGGCTAAGCCAAGTCTCTTGGTCACCAGTACCACCTTATATCCCAGTACCCAGCATGGTCCTGGGCACGTGGCGGGTGTCCATAAAATATTTGTTGAAAAACTGACAAAGGAGAATTCAAAACAATGCCATGGGTCTATAAAGTAACAAAAGAGTCTCAGCTATTTAAATAAATGTCAACAATCTGTCTTCAATAATAATCATCATTTAAGAATTCCTTAATAAAAAGACAATGTATCTTACTTAATAAGCATGCAATAAAAGATGACACTATCAGCTGGAACTCCAAACACAGCCTCACCAAAATGTAGGGTTTCAATAGTCTGTTCACCTGTGTATCATCTGTGAAATGTCACTGTTTTATACATATAATCAGAGCCCTTCTTGCAAATGTTTTTTTTTTTAATTTGAAGTGAAGAAGACAGAGAAACTAATGAAGATCAAGTTTTTTTTTTTTAATATTAATTTATTTGTTTGGTGGTACCAGGTCTCCGTTGCGGCTCGCGAGGTCCTTAGTTGTGGCACGTGAACTCTTAGTTGTGGCATGCATGTGGGATCTAGTTCCCTGACCAGATATCGAAACCGGGCCCCCTGCATTGGGAGCGAGGAGTCTTATCCACTGCATCACCAGGGAAGTCTCAGGAAGATTAAGTTTTTAAAAAGAGGTGTTCAGAAGCAGCCGCATAGCACAGGGAGATCAGCTGGGTGCTTTGTGACCACCTAGAGGGGTGGGATAGGGAGGGTGGGAGGGAGACACAAGAGGGAGGGGTTATGGGGATATAGGTATATGTATAGCTGATTCACTTTGTCATACAGCAGAAACTAACACAACAATGTAAAGCAATTATACTCCAATAAAGATTTTTTTAAAAATTAACTGAGGCAAACAAAGGATTAAAGAAAGAGAAAAGAGAAAAAAAAAAAAAAGAGGTGTTCAAGGTCTCCGGAGGGGAAGGAACATTTAGGGTGTGAAGAGACATCTATGATTTTTTACTGTAAATGAACAACATGCAAATTTAATGCAAGTTATATGCAAACCAGAGTCTACTATTCCCAGTAAACAGCCTATATTCCCAGTAAGCAGTAATTCTTTTCTATAACAGGACAGTTGTAGCAAAATAACGATAGTAATATTAATCTCTGCCAAAATTATAATCAATACGATACTTTTCCAATGGGACTAGGGGAATGAGACAGTCCCTAAAATGAAGTCCATCAAACAAACGAAAGACAAAATGCATTGATTTTGCTAAGTGATGTGTGGGCTTGAGTTTGTGAACAGGACAGGCAGTTCACACCAGAGCCGAGGTGCCCTGGTTCTGTTCATTTGGGGCCACATGCGCAGGACAAGCCTCCTCACACTGGTGTGCCAGTGTTTCCTCACCCGGGCACAGAGATAGAGTGCAGCGATGTCTACCCTGTCCCTGGCCTTCTGCTGGGCTTGTCAACAATGGTGCCACTTGGTACCAGCTCTGAGGCCCCATGGCGCTGAGAAAGGACCACCTCATTTCCTGTGCGTGAGAAAATAGTCTGCAGATGTCCACAGACAAGTCACCACCAACCTAGACTGGATTCTGACATGAGCTAGAGATCCCCAAAGTCAGCCTTTCAGAGAGTGCATGCTGCTTAGATAAGAGCCATTCTTTGAAGGACATATTTGTTAGACGAGCCCAATATAAATGTCTTCCATTTGGTATTTGACCTGATTGGACCTGAAGGAAAAGCCAGGAGACACACAAAAGCCTAAAATTATCTTAGGCCCCCAGAAGAAAATACAACGCTCCATACAAGGGATATTGTATCATACATACAATTATTTTAAAATATTTGGATTGTGCATTCTTTTAAACATTTCCACATAAAACTGGAAATATAGACAAAATTTTATTATGCTATGAGTTGACAGAGAAAGAGAGGCTGTCTATTCTGCAAGGCAGCTGGATCAACAACCCAGACAGAACTGATGTCAATTCTTTTAAGCCAGCTAGTCAATTCAGCTAAACAATAAGTCATTTAAATAAATGTTTGGTCTGTTTCTCTCTTTTTCAATGAATTAACTGGTTGCTTGATGAAAATGTTCAAAGGGGTTTGATATTTTAACATTAGTAGATGTAAGTCAGACTCTTTGTTAACAGGTTTTTGAAAAGGTGAGAAAGAAATCAAAACTGCCTAGCATATATTTTAGGTGCCTCTGTAGGTAAAATACACCACCACCATTTCCCATAAAAAGGTTTGAAAACGTCCCCACACTTTCACCTCAACTGTTCAATTCAGCAGCATTACAGAACAAAATGTCTGGTGCTTATGAACAATGTCTCATTTTAGTAAGTGGTACGAAAAGGGATTCAAATAAAACATATTGCAGGGCAAACCTTTCTTTTCCACAACCAAGTTCCTACCTTGGCCCATAAAGTAGGAGCTTCCTCCCTCCCTCCCCCTTTGCTGTCATCATCCCTGCCCAAGGGAAGAGAAGTGACCTACCCAATTAGGGTGACTGGGGTACCTAGGAAGCAGGAACTGAGTGTGCAGGGTGCAGCCTCCATCTCTCTGCCTTTTTCTCTCAGTCTCTCCATCCCTCAGAATGGACTGACCTTAAGACAAGCACATTCTCTGCTCCAGCATGCAGAAAGTGGTCTGCCCCTTGGAGAGAGATTCACAGCCTGGTATGGTCCAGCCCTGCCAGCAATGGGGTGGGTGAACTCAGTTCAGGGGCAAGGAATTAGGAAGCCCACTTGGCCACAGAGCTATGCTGTGATCCCTAATCAAGCTTGTTAACAATTTAGTTGAGATACTGATCTTTTATCTTACCCTTGATTCCAAACTCAGGAGGGGAAGAAAAGGATGCTATTTATTGCACCTCCTAGAAAATTCAATACATTTAAATTCTAATTGTCTAGTGTAATTAATATTTTGATTCTTCATTTGACTTTCTAATACTGGCATCAGATTAATGCTGAATACAGGAATGGGAAAGCCTGGAATGCCTATCTACAAATATTGATGTGCTGGTAAATATTCACCAACCAGCTTTCTGGGAAGAAAAAGTCCTGGTTTTGATCATTTCTGTGGTGTGAATAATGCTATCATGGCCTATTTCAAGCTGCCAATATCAGTGACATCACTGCCTCAATGTGGAGAAGAGAGGCTCACAATGGGCTCTCACAAGCTGGAACTAACAGGCTATTGCACACCACTATCTACAAAGTACACTGAACTTCTGTTATTTCCCGAAAATTAAATTCTAAGGATTACTGTGCCACTTTTATAAGCAAACTACTACTTTATCATCTATTGGAACTAGTAAGTGACTACAATACTTACTATCCAGCTAGCTATTAAAGAAGAATCACCCACTTCAATATGCAATTCAAGTAAAATGTCTTTAGTTGAACCATCCTTCTTTTCTTTCCCATATTGTTTTTTTTTTTTCCTTCTCTCTTCTTTCCTCTACACACCAGACTGTTTGGCTCTCAGTAGTAGCAGCAGAAACAACCCTGTGAAGGACTATTCACAGCAGTTTCAGAGATGTTGATGACAATGTTCACTAAAATTAAAAGTCAAGACATATTAAGAGGTATTAATACTTGTGGAATTCCCTAGCTAGGCCCTCCTGAAGTTTGGGGAGAATATGGTATATTGGAAAGAATGGACTTGCAAGTGAGACAGAGCTGGATGTGAAAGCTACTACTGATGTTTACTGGCTCTGCCACCCTGGAAACGTGACCAGCAGCAGGCCTGTAACATTGTCTCCCTTTATTGAGAAAACGCCCCTGGGAAAGAGAGAAGGAAGATAATCTGGCCAATTTCCTTGCAAATATGTAATGACAGACCTCCAGGCAAACACACTCCCACTGTTTGCAGTGGGAGAATATTTATCTATGAAATGCTTTGGAAAGGATGAACCAGATCTGCCTAGGACTGATTACTATAGTAATCAAATCTGCAATTTGTGGATTTATGGAATTTTGTTCTCTAAAAATGTCATGTAATCTGTGTAACTATTGGAGTATAAAATGGACATATTTCATGAAAGAAACGGCTCTCTTCTTCATAAGTGATGTGACTGCACACATCACTTAGAGATCCTTTTTGTTAATGAGGGACAGAACTAGTCCCAGTGTAGCAAGAAACGACCTGGGAGCTGTGTTGGTTGGTCCCAGACTTCTCGCTGCTTCATCTGTATCTTGAATCTATTCATATCTATTGACCTAAAACAAATAGACTACCAGTTATTTCTCCAGCAAAGATGGGTTTATTCAGGATCAACAGAGAATTGCAATTCGGGGTCTGCATCCATGGTGTGCTGCATGCAAGTCCCCACAGGGAAGGGGAAGAAGACTACTTTTATAGAAGGGAAAAAGAAGTTGGGAGGGCTATAGTAAGCAAAGGGTCCATGGCTTTTCATTGGCTGAGTCTTTGCCAGGAAAGGAAAGGAGTCTTTCTTTTTCCTGTTGGGCTATGCTATCATCACAAGGCATGAGAGCTCTGCCTTCTGGTCTCCCAACTCTATTTAATTGAGGTTTCTGTTTATTAATTTTTTTCATTTCCCCCTTTTGATCAAGATCTTTCTCTGAAAGCACCACTGATCAGGAGTCAGTTTCAAGAGTTTCAGTAGCTTTTTGTCCCTCAGTGCCAGGAAGGACCTTTCCTGGGTATAGTGTCTCATGTTGAAGGGAAAATGCAGATTGGCAACCTATTGAGGTCACATATGAGTAACAAGGAGGGTAAGAGGGAGAACTCTCAGTCACTTTTAATCTAAAGTTCATATGTTGTAAAGATCACAGACACTGGTGATCATCTAATGATGACACAGCCTTCATTAATGATGACATTGTGTCATCATCAAAGATTTATTGACAAACTTCCAACAGGCCTGGTCTGGATATCTTGGGAAAGCTGTCTCATCAGATGTCATCTGGTTCAATTCTGGGAAATCTTTACTTTCAAGTCACCAGATGATATGCAAGGTTCAATAAGGATTTTGTGATTTCTTTAGGTATGTCACGTGAATCCAAGAGTCTATTCCCTGGAGTTTGGTGGCACTAGGGTTGGTTAGCAGTACCTGATAAGGGCCTTTTCAGTAAGGTTGAAGAGAGTCTTTCTGGAGGTGTCTCTTCTAAAAGACAAAGTCTTCAGGTTTCAAGGTGTGATGCATAAGGTCTTTGTCTCCCAGAGTGCACTGTGAAAATATTTCTCTATCAAAACATGGTTATTTTGAATAGAAGCAATTTGGCCTTTGCAATATTGGATTATCTCTCCTTTTATCACTTGTGGATCAAAAGAGGCAGGAGCCAAGTGCATTGCATATTCTGTGACTGTCTCAAAGGGTGAGAGTTAGTGATTTACAAAAGTGGTGGATCTGAGATTTAGATGGATCAATACCAATGCTTTTGGCCATGGTTTTGGAGGGCCTCTACAAATTTTGCCAACTGAGTCTTAATAATATTGTTAGTGTGTTCAGCTAAGCCAGAGGACTGAAAGTAATAAGTGCAGTGAAAGTGCTGTAAAACCAGCCAAACAGCTCAGTCTTCTCAAAATACCTGACCAGTAAGGTAGGTTTCTTGATCACCATGAAGTTCAAGAGGAGCTCCCCAGGTAGAGATAATCTTTCCAAAAGGACTTTTGCCACAGAAGAGGCCTGTCTGCAAGGGAAGACTCCAGTCCAGTGTGAAAACATACAGACCATGACTAAAACATATTTATATCCATTAGATGGAGGAAGTTGTATGAAATCCATTTGCCAGACTTCAAATAGTCCAGTAGATAGTTTAAAATGTCTGGGCGTACAAACAGGCTTCCCTGGGTTGTACTTCAGACAATTTGGACAAGTGACGTAGGCACTTTTTGCAACATTTTACCGTTTCCCCATCAATATTGATTTATAAAGGCTATCATTTTGCTGGTGGTTTAATGCATGTACAGTGATGAGGAGTGGGAATTTCAGAGTTTCCAGTAGGACTGGTTTTCTATTTGGTCCAAACCAGAGCTTTTGCTTTTTATCAAACCAACAATTGTTAGATTTCCAATCTTGTTTTTCCTTTCATGAGGCCAGTTATTAGGCTTCTCTAAATAGTTATTCTAAGTTATCATTTGAGGAAATATGTCTTTGGACTGACAGAGGGCTGGCTGCTCTTGGTTCCTTTAAGGGCAGGGTTCCTTGTGGACACGTCAGCAAGGTGACTTCCCTTAGCTTCCAGAGACTCAAGTTTCGAAGCTGCAGAATCTTAATTTTTTAATTGACGTATAGTTGATTTACAATTTTGTATTAGTTTATGGTGTACAGCAAAGTGATTCAGATATATATATTCTTTTTCAGATTCTTTTCCATTACAGTTTATTACAAATATTGAATAGAGTTCTCTGTGAAGCCCCAGAACCTTAATAATAGCTATTAAGCAGGTAAAAGTATTGCATCCAATAATTCCTATAAACTATCTGATGAAAAAGAGAGAGAAATGTGTGCCACTTATGCAAATAAGTGGAATATGTCCACTCTTTTCTGCATATTCTCTATCCCCCCAGTTATGCACAAACAATGGAGTGCCAACTGTAAACACACTTTTTTTTCTTCTATACGAAAAATCCCTGCTCTATCTGTCTCTGGTCACTGCAGGAGATGCCTCGATGTCCACACGCCTGCAATAGATGGTAATGGGGAACCACTTCAGTTTTCAGATCGAGAGAGATAGCGATGTACAGCACAGAACCTAATAATCAGAAGGACATTAACTCCTTTCGCTGTAATGGGCTGATTCACCACCAGCCAGCAGCCGAAGGCAAAGGTGTTGGTGGTGGTCATGTAGCTGAGATCCAGCAGTGAAAGCTGGCCACCTCCTCCAGGGAGACCACTATCAACAAGAACACGCCAGCCATTCTCAGCAGCATCGGGCACATGATCCACGAGAACAAGTGAGACAGGAAGACAAGAGTATTGCCATTTTGGAAAAGGATCAGGGAACAGCCTTGGGCAAAACAGGCCTTGCAAGCTAAAGAACAAAGGCCCTGAGGGCCTGAGTCCAGGGGGAGATGGGAACAGGCTCGCAGGAATAAAAGATTAACTTTATTTCTGTTACACTAACAAGTATACCTAATTGTCACAAGACAAGAAGCTCAACTATAAATTTTAACCTTATCTGTTCCTGTGTTTCTTGCAGAAAATTCTCATGCATTTCTTTCCCCCCACAGAAGCACTCCCTATTTCTGATAGCAACCACGGAGCCGCGTGCTTCTGATCAAAGAAGTTTGACAATTTCTGGAAATTATCAGTGATCATGAGACAAACTCTCCCTTTTGTCATAAAAGCAACTTGCCCCTTGTACTTGGAGAGCGGGCACTTTTTTTCCTGACTTCTTCCTTGTGCACAAGCTATCTCTTCTAATAAAAAGCTTTGCTTGCCTAAGAATCTTGTGGAAGTGATATTCACTTCTATGGTATTGCTGCCCAAGAATCTGGAAAGGGCCTGGCAACACAAGTACTGCTCTCCATCTGCCATGGCCGCCATCTGCAGAATGGGTACCATCTTTGCAGCCAGAAGCCAGTGATGGGGGAGAGGAGAGGACCCGCCCCACGGAGAGCTCCTGAGGCCACTTCCCACCTCCCAAAGCAATAAAGATGTCAGCCAACTTTTCTCAAAAAGAAACAAAGAGAGAACCCTGAAACATATCAAACAGTTTAAAAACTTTTAAACTATTAAAGCAGAAGATTTCTAGATTAAAATTCTTTCTAGTGTGACTAAAATTTTCTGATAATATAGATGGCCTGGTAAAAGTCAAATAAACTTGTTTGCTAAGCATGAAGTCAACAAGTATTTATTAAGCACCTCGTACGTGCCTGATACCTGCAAGGCCCTGAGAATAGACAGGCGAACAAAATAACATGGTCCCTGCTCCTTCATAGAGAGGATGCAGTCTTGTAGAAAAACTGTCTTTAGACAAATATCACATAAATAAATTTATTATCACACATCCTATTTACTGCCGAGAAGAGAAAGTACAGATAGTACGAGAGAGTAGACAGGAGGACTATTCTTATATTGGGGTCAGACCTTTAAGCCAAACTCTAAGGACTGAGAGTGTTAACCAAGAGGTAAGTGAGGAAGATGTGAAGAGGCAGAGAAAAGAGATTTCAAACAGAAGGAACAGGCATCAGTAATTTTTTTAAGCTCGCCAGTTAATTCTAATGTTCAGACAGGCTGAGAACCACTACATAGATAGTTTCCTCCTCCTTGATTTCCTCTTCTCTTGGTCTCTGTGCCGCCGTGTTCTGTTTTCCTTCAACTTCACTGGATACTTCTTTTCACCGTTTCTTTTTGCTGGTTCTACCTTCTCTATTGATCTCTACATGATAGAGCCCTACAGGATTTGTCTGTGTTCCCTCCTCTCTCTCTCTCTCTTCTCTCCATCAACAATTTCATCCACCCATGGCCTTATATACAATCTATAAGCTGTTAAAAAACAAAACTCAACTGAGTAAATTTTAAAGATCTTACTGGCTTTATGCAATGGTTCACAAATTGGGCAGCGTCTAGTCTAGCAGATAAAAAGGAGCTCTGAGGAGATGTACAAAATTAAAGACTTTTATAGGCAGGAGGGAGCAGGAACAAGGAAGTCATACTAGGCAAAATGTGGGCTGGTTACTGCAAGGTTACTTTCCTTTGGGGCATGGTAGGGGTCAATTGGGCAAATTACTTCACTAGTGCTGATCAGATCATTCCCGATTGACTGGTTTAAGATTCCATTTCTGGGAGAGTCAAAATTGTAATTAAGTTAAATCTCAGCTTGGTGACGTGGGGCTTAGCAAAAGCAACACCATTTGGGGCTCGTTGTCTTGTTTTTAACAATGCTGCCAACTTCTTATTCCTTTCTGAGCTGCAGATCCAAATATTCAACCATGTTTCAATCGCTACTTGGGTAGAGATAGGCACAAACACACCTGACTTAACATGGCAACGCCAAGCCCTCCATCTCCATCTGCCATTCCCTCCTATCTGCCCCCTTCCCAAGGAGGGAGCATCTGCATCCCAGTAAATGGTCCCACCAACCACTCAGTCACTCATGCCAGAAAACTGTGAATCGTCCTTGACACCTGCCTCTCTCTCCCCTGCCCTCTGCCTGTATCCAATCAATCACTGGATCCTATTGAATTCATTCTCAGATGCACCTGCTTCTCTCCATCTCCAGTACTATAATCCTAGTTCAAGTCACCATAATCAAGCTATGTTACTATCCTACTTAAAGCCCCTGAGTACTGCCCATTATGCTAATAAAGAAGTCCCACCCTAGACCAATTACACCACAGTCTCTGGGGGCTGAGCCCAGGCCTCGATATGTTTTTGAATGCTCCCTGGGTGATTCCAATATGCAGTCATCATTGAGAAATATTGGCTACCTTTTCGAAAGCTGCTGAAAGTTCAAGTAAAATTCCCATCACCAGTGGAAGGTCCTTGGTGGCCCAAGCACCAGCACTTCCACTGGTTGGTGGGGATTAAGCCCAACGAAAGTGAGTTGAAGAGTGAATGAAAGTGAGGAAATGGTGACCAAATACGGAGGTAATTCTTGCCAGAAATTTAGCTGAGGAGATCAGAGATACTGAATGGTACCTAGAGGTGGATTTGGTTTTTCACCTTTGCCTGCTTATAAAATGTGTAGGATTTGCACCAATTCATCCATGAGATCAATTTTTTCATTAAATATAAGATTCTGGCAAACACTAGCTGCCCAAGGGAAGATGGTGTAGTGCAGTGGGAAAGCCCTGGATTGGTGTTCAGAGGCTCTCCAATCACATCCCGGCTCTGCCACCCTCTGACTATGTGCTCTTGGACAAATTGCTTAAATTATCCGAGCCTCAGCTTTTTTCTCTTTAAAATAGTGATAACAACACTTAGCTTACAGGAGGTTGTAAGATTTAATAAAATAACATATGCGAAGAATGTGTAAAACTGTACAAATCAACTCTCAAGTTCTCCCGATCCTCTAGTGCCCTCAAGTGGCTTCCTAGATGGCTTAAGACCACACACTAGTGTGCCCCACCATGGGCAGCTGAATGTATTTCTGTCATTTCCTGAGCCTCACTTGTATCCCCAAACTTCATTTATCGTTTACCCATCCCTTTATCCCCCAGTCTTAAAGCTGGACATACTTGAGCTAGACTCGCTGGTGCTGAAAATGACATGCATCAGCATCTCGGATAACATAAGCGCATTGCATATGGGATATTCCAAACCTTAACATAAGCATTGATTAACATGTAAATTTCAAACACCAAAGCCGGAAGGCGTGGCTATTAAACCGAGACAAGTGTTTAGCATCCCCAAAATTACACCATGAAGTGGTATCCCAGGTTCCTAGTTTATCTCATATTTCTTGACTCAGTATCTTTTTCCCTATTTAACTCAATTCCCCCAGGGTTGTTCTTTCTGTGACATGGCTCTAAACACATTGCATCACTCCTTGGCTCAAAATCATTTAGAGGCTCTTTTCCTGCACCCTCCTTCAGCGGGCAGAAGTCCCCTTGCCTGTGCCCGCGTCCACACCACTGGGGTGGATGGGAAGTAGTTAGGGCCAAAGAAAATAATATCACTGTCACTTCTTCCATTTCTATGCAGAGATGACAGAAGAATTCTCTGCCTGAGAATCTGTTGAAGCTCCAAAAATAGAGAAAGACATCTACTTTTTGTGTGTGTGCAGGGATGGCACGGGGAGGTTGGGGCAAGCTTTCTCTCACTCATTTTTTAATTGAAATTTTTATTGAGAAAATTGTAGTTTCACATGCAGTTGGAAGAAATAATACAGAGAAATCCTTGATTGTAGAGTTTCCACCAATGGTAACATTTTGCAAAACTTTAAAATAATATCCCAACCAATATATTGACGTTGATACCATCCAGCTTTCTTATTCAGATTAGATTTCCTCAGTTTTATTTGTATTCATTTGTGTTTGTGTGTGTGCGTGTTTGTGTGTGTGTATTAAGTGCTACACAATCACCTGTATGGATTTTTATATCCATCATCACAGTCAAGATAGTGAATAGTTCCAACACAAGGATCCCTCATGCTGTCCTTTTATAATCACATCTACCTTCCTTCCCTCAGACCGCAATCCCTATGACCTAGCAATCACTGACCTGTTCTCCATTTGTAAATGTTTGCTTTCATAAATGTTACATAAGTGGATGGTACAGCGTGTAACTTTTTGGGTTTGGCTTTTTTGGCTCAGCATAATTCCCTGGAGATTCATCCAAGTTGTTGCACGTATCAAAAGTTTAACCTTTTTATTGCTTAGAGGTATTCCATGATATGCATGTGCCTCAATTTGTTTAACCAGATATCTGTTAAAGGGCATCTGGGTTGATTCCAGTTTTTAGTTATTACAAATAAAATTGCTATGAACATTTGTGTACAAGTTTTTGTGTAAACATCAGTGTTCATTTTTCTGGGGTAAATGCCCAAGAGTGCAATTGCTAGGTTGCATGGTAGGCATGTCTAGCTTTTTGAGGAACTTCCAAACTGCTTTTCAGAGTGACTGTATTATTTGCATTCCCACCATCAATGTACGTGTGATCCACATTTTTACTTTTAGTTTTCCTTTTAGTCTTTCTTTAGTGCTATCAGAAGGTAGATAGCTCTTTAATGGACCTCACCCATGAAGGTTTCTGATCAAAGTCCAAAAGCAAGGGGATGAACAAAAGGAAACTACTGTTCGTCTGGATAATATAATAATAATAGCCGTCATTTATTGAGTGCTCACTGTATGCCAGGCGCTGTGCTAAAGGCTTCCTATGTACAAATCCTTTTATTACTCACAACAGTTATATGGGTAGGTTCTATTATCATCCCCAATCTGGAAGCTGAGGCTTAGAAATAGAAGTACTTAATTCATGGTTACACAGCCAGTTAAGTGGCAAAGCTAAGATTTGAAACTAGGGGGCTGTGCTCTCAAGTACCACATTATACTGCCTCCAGTATAATAATGAAAGAAACATCTTTGTGTTCCCAGAAGCAGCTGTGCAGCTTTCATTGTAGTGAAGACAATGTTTTTCTTTTTAAACATAAATGTAGATTTTACCGTCTCTGGGAATTAAAGTATATCCTTGGGGTGTGTGTGTGTGTGTGTGTGTGTGTGTGTGTGTGTGTGTGAGAGAGAGAGGGAGAGAGAGAGAGAGAGATTCAACAGATATGCATTGATTTTTCCTCAAAGGCTGCATGCATCCCCAGCTGATGTCTAGCCTCATCCTCTCCCCCATTCACACACCTCAGGCAATGGGAGAATTAAATACAGCACCCTGGTCCTCATCTGCAACTTAGAGGGGACAATTTAGGTCATATGGGAAGAGAATCAAGAAGAATTTACCCATAATATCTCAAAGTAAGTAGAAGGTCCTGGCAAGTGTTTTCCCGGCTAAGCATGAGCAAGAGGAAAATAAGTAGTACGACGATCATGCAAATATACTAGAGCAAAAAAAAATTAAGAGGAGGGCAGATAAGAACAAGCATACAAAAGGCAGGTGAAGGACCCAGTCTAAAAGAATATACGACTTAAAAATTAGAAAAAATGCGCTGCCAGTGTTTACACTGTAGAAAAACATAATAAGATCTTAAAGACAAAATGATAAAACAACAGAGGTGAAAAGGGAACCAGCTGAGACTGTACCTTGAGGACAAAAACAACACCAAGAGAAAACTAATAAATGAGAAAGATCAAAGATCAAATAGGCTGAAAATGGAATTACAATACTGACTGAGAGGGGAGACTTAGTACAGTCATTGCACATTCAGAAAAAAGGGTAAAGGATTTGACAATTAGAGAGGAAGAAACAGATGTGAAAGAGAGATAGTGATGATCTTACACAAGGATAATTTGTGTCTCTGGAGTAGAGAAACAAACAAAACAATGAAACAAAAAAATTATTTTAAAAAGAAAATTTCCCTGCAATTAATGAAGAAGTCATTTTGGATATGAAATAGGCAGTTTATGTTCCAGGAAAAACTATATGGAATAATTAAAACAGATACATAGGCTGGCTGAGTTAATTACCTTTGGGGATTAAAAGGAAGAGTTAGAGGAATCAAGTTAGAAAAAATAAGTCACCTACATGGGAGAACAAAGTTCTCATCAATGCCAGATGAGAATGGGGCTTTGTCTGTAAAGTTCTGAGGGGGAAAAAAGGGTGACTTAAGAATATCCAGACAGTTTTGTTGTTTGAGAATAAAGGCACATGTACACAATCTCAAACATGAAACACCTTAGCAGATACAGCCCTTCTTGGGAAAAACTACCAGAGATGAAATCCAGCTATACAAGGAGTGGACATGCTGGGGGAAAGTACTGGTATTATATAGAGCATTTAAAGGAGGCGGTGTATGTAGTGGGTAGTTCAGGA
Source organism: Balaenoptera acutorostrata (assembly GCF_949987535.1). Taxonomy (NCBI): domain Eukaryota; kingdom Metazoa; phylum Chordata; class Mammalia; order Artiodactyla; family Balaenopteridae; genus Balaenoptera; species Balaenoptera acutorostrata. The sequence goes on from NC_080074.1 coordinate 68,549,829, forward strand.
GTCAGACCACTTGAGTTTGCACCTTGGCTCTGTCAATTCTCATTTTTGTCCTCACATAAATTATTTAACCTGCCTCAGTTCCCAGACCAGTAAGATGAGGTATCAAATTATCACATGTTGTGGTCGGTATCAGATGAAATAATCCATGTAAAGTTCTCAGCACAGTACTTAACACTAGATGCTGTTACAAAAAAATGAAAGCATATCATTATAAAAACATAATAGCTCCAAGATTTTCAGGTTTTTTATAATGTTTTATAATCTTTTTGTTTCTTAATCTTGAAGACTAATATCTCTGTGATAAAGAAATTTTTTTAGACACTGAACTCTCTAGAAAGGTGGACCAGAAATTGGACCAGAAACTCTCTAGAAACACGGTTACCTCTGGGGAAGGACACTGGCTAGATAAGAGATGGTGGACTGGCTTTTCACGAACATGTAGCTTTTGAAATTGGTACCATGTGAATACATCACCTATTTTTTTAAAAAGCGACTAAAATTCAAGAAACATTTACCTAAGATTCCGCAATTCCTTCATTTTTAATCACAATTTATTTTTCTTCTTTTTAAGTTCAAGCAGAACTAAATTTAGTACTTCAATGTAAAATTAGCATGCACAGTATGGTCCCATTTTTGCAAAATTATTCAGTCACACCTCCATCTGTATATATGCAAAGAGAGAGGTCTGAAGTGATACCCAATGTTAACAATGATTATTTTCTAGGTGATGAAATTTGGGGTATATTTTTCCTTATTCATATTTTTTCAGAGCTGTTTGAATTTTTAATTAAGTACATATCATCTTTAAAAAGTCATTGTTCTAAATAAAGAAAGAAAAATTGTTACCAAGGAAGAATAAGGGGTTTGTCCACATCTCACAAGGGACTGGGCTGTAAATGCCAAAGGCCACCCTGGAGAGCCCTGCTAATGCTCTAGCAGTATGAGCCCTAACTCTCCACTTCCCAAATGCGCTGCCAGGGGGTTATGAGGTCCCACTGTGTGCCTTACTGGTTGTTTAAGTGGAAGACTGATGCCTGAACTACCCTCCAGCCAAACTGGACCACTTGTCATTTCCCAAAGTGCCTTCTTTCCTCGTGCTGCATTCACCTAGAGTGCCACCTACCTGACCCCTCAATTGCATCTTTCCTCCAAAGCCACAGCTCAAACTGTGCCTCCCATGTACCTTTTCCTAACCCGTAGACCCAATTTCCCCCTTTGAAGCCCCAAAGCACATTTTAACAACTATTTAGGACAATTCATTCATTTAATGAACGCTTATTGTACACACCCACGTGCCTTACAGTTCATTTGTTTGTATACATCTTATCCTCTGTCTTAGAACGATTACCTGGGGGCAGAAAGTATGTCACACTCATTAGGTATTTCTATAGCACCCAGCATAACACCCTTGAAAGGTCAAAAACTGTTTGTCTGGATAATTCAATAAAGGAGCACTGTGAGATTATAGAAAATATATAATATATATTGGTCTCTGCCCCCGGTTCCTGGCACAGAGCTCCTCAAACCCTTGTAAATCCCTAAGTGAGTGACATGACCACTAGGAGGATCTTTTGTTCTGATGTGGTGACTCTGGGTGGGCTCCTGGATGGCTCCTGGATGGGGGCTGGTCCCTGGAAAGACCAAGCCACGATTAGAAGCTTAGAATTTTCAGCTCCGCGCCCCCCGCATCTCCCAGAGAGGGAAGAGGGGCTGGAAATAGAGTTAATAATCATGCCTATGTGAGGAAGCCTCCACAATATCCCAATAGTATGGGGTTCAGAGAGCTTCCAGGTTGGCAAATACACCAGGAGGGTGAGGCACCCCAGCTCCATGGGGACAGAGCTCAGGACCCTCCCAGACCTCACCCTGTGTATCTCTTCATCTGGAATGGGTAAATGGAAGTGTTTCCCTGAGTCCTGTGAGCTGCTGTAGCAAATTAATTAATCCTGAGCAGGGAGTTGTGGGAACCCCTGATTTGTAATCAAGTCAGACAGAAGTTATGGGTCACCAACCTGGGGACCTACTACTTACAACTGGCATCTGAAGTAGGGTGAGAGAAGTCTTGTTGGACAGAGCCCTTAACCTGTGAGATCTGACATTATCTCCAGGTAGATAGTGTTAGAATTGAGTTAAATTGTAGGACATCCAGCTGATGTCACAGAGATTGCGTGTTGTGGGGAAACACACACACACACACACACACACTTGGTGACCAGAAGTGTCAGAAGTGAAGTGTATTCTGTGTAAGTAGTAAAGGACACAAAACTGAGTCTTTCCTCACACAAGCACTCAATGAGTGTTTGTTGAATTGAACTGATTACTTTGTACTTACATATTTTTTGAAACTTTAAAGTCTTTTAGGCTTTAAAAGCCAAGTGGTTTACATGCCTTCAGAATTATTTTAAGTTTTTCTAAAGAGCAAATATGCCCCCTTCCTCTAAAAATACTGGCACAGATCAAAATCCTTGGAGAGAGATAAGGTCCAAATATCTAAACAATAGATTAGTGATTTTTATTCCCATCTGTTTCACCCTGAGGAGATACAACAACAATCCTAAAAACTGACATAGGGAAGACAATTTCACCCTAGTCCCCCAGTCTGTAATGTCCAACATGGCTCAGAAAAAATGAGTTCACGTTACTCAGGGTTTTCATCTTTTAACTGGGCTCTTTAATCACAAAAAGCTACATTTCTCAAAACCTAAATTAAAGCTAATTTGACGCATATAATTGTGTGTCATGTCAGTGATAATGTGAATACAATTTAGGGACTTCCCTGGCGGTCCAGCAGTTAGGGCTCCACGCTTCCACTGCAGGGGGCGAGGGTTCGATCCCTGGTTGGGGAACTAATATCCCAGAAGCCCCGCGGTGCGCACGGCCAAAAAATTAAAAAAAAAAAAAAAAAATTAAAGTCATCACAAATACAAAATAATATATAGAATTAAGGGAATACCTTTATGAAATAAGGAGGATTATATATGGAAACTATTTGCCTTTGTTCTAGTCAGGGCTATCTTTCCAAAATAGGGTTTGTTGAAAACTCTTATTTCCCCTCTTTTTCTCCCTCAACAGCGACCAAAAACTAATGTGCTGCCACCTACTGACAACGGAATGAAAGTGTAACTCAGAACGTGAAAAGTATTGAACCTTTTTAACTGTTGACCCAAAACTTCAGAATAGGTGTTTACATTATCTTATTTTAAACCTAGTAATGAACTCCTTCAAGATTCTTAACTTTAGAGGAGATAATAATCTGTGAATTGGTGTAAATGAAAAAGAAAAGCAACGGATGAGTGTGAATTTCACAGATTAGAAAGCTGCATGCTTCAGTGGAGGATTGAAGTGATAGTTGAGTCATTCCCTTAACAAGAAAAAGGGACAAGGAAACATAAGCAGATCTATACTAAGATACACTAGTGGTCCAGTCAGCCCAGTGTTATGTCACTGAGGAATGCTGTGCAGGAGGCATACGGTCATTTGTGAGGACAGGGTGTGCTACCCGCCACAGGGGGAGGGATCTGTACTCAAACAGCCCTATTTTCCCTCAGTGACCCTTACATATCTATAGAATGAACCTAAACCCTCCTCGAAAGCAGGTTTCCAGCTGGTCCACTCTTTGGGTGAGCAAAGTTTCCCAATCAGCACACAATGAATAATACAAACAGAGGAGAGCCAGGTTCTGTACTTTTTTTTTTTTTTTTAATTATTAGCACCTTTAATTATTATTTATTTATTTTTGGCTGTGTTGGGTCTTCCTTTCTGTGCTAGGGCTTCCTCTAGTTGCGGCAAGCGGGGGCCACTCTTCATCGCAGTGCGCGGGCCTCTCATTATCGCGGCCTCTCTTGTTGCGGAGCACAGGCTCCAGACGCGCAGGCTCAGTAATTGTGGCTCACGGGCCTAGTTGCTCTGCGGCATGTGGGATCTTCCCAGACCAGGGCTCGAACCCGTGTCCCCTGCATTGGCAGGCAGATTCTCAACCACTGAGCCACCAGGGAAGCCCCCAGGTACTGTACTTTTATATCCCCAGTAGATTTCTGGTTCTATGTGCAGTCCCCACCACCTGGTAGGTACTTTATCAATATTATCTGAATGCATAAATAAGTAGAACCTCTTTCTGTTTCTCTTCAGTTTTCTGTGTTTGAGCTCCAAGGAGTGCATCAGAATCTGTTTATATTGGATTGGCCCAAAAGTTCGCTTGGGTTTTTCCTTAAGATGGTACGGAAAAACCCGAACAAACTTTTTAGCCAACCCAATATATTGCTTTGATTATTTGGATATTTCTGGGAAAAATTAGCTTAAGCCTGAATCACTAAGACAACTCCTCAAATTTCCACTTCAGTCAATATTATTTGTCAATTAAGTTTTTAGTAAACTGTAAACTGAAGTGTAAAACCTGGCTAAATTAGTGTAAAACCTGAAGGTTAACACTCAATGTGCCATGCAGGGGAAGAATCCAGAAAGAAAGTGGAAGAAAAGAGCCTGGACTTAATTAGGAGGATTAGAAAGAGCTTTGAAAACAGTTAGCTTAGCCTTCCTGATTAAAAGAAAAGTATTTAGTTTGGGGAGTCGCCTTCCCTTTTTTAGGCCACTAAAACTAGACTCACGTAGCTAAAGCCAGGAAGGGATCAGGCAATTTTACATTAAATTTATCACTCAGCAATCACCTGTTCACACTGGCCAGGAGCCCAAATGATTATGGTCTGGATGTCTACTCTGTTCAGGGGTCATCAGCTCTAAATTAAGGAGATGTACATAGGCAAGGGGCACAGAGTCTTAACACCTGGAGCCTTTGCAAGTTTTCCAGGATCTTTTTATCAAACCATCCAGGGTAATGCACTTCACAATGTATGACTAAGAAAAGAGCACCTGTCTTAGAGAAGAAGGGGATCTAACCATCAGCAAAAGATAAAGTGAACAAATGCTTAAAAATTTGAAGCTTCCTAAGATTCAATGGAGGACAAGATCACATCAAGTTGGAAAGATGGAGATTGACATCATGAAGGAGGTAGAATTTGAATAGGTCTTTAAGAATAAGTGGAATTTTGCAGTTTGGGATTTAGGTAGGGAGAAAAAATTCACAAATGACATTTGGGAGATACCACATATATTTGTGAACAGGGTGTGTTCACCTTGGCTACTATGAGCCTGATCTTCACTGCCAAAAAGTGGCAACTATGTTGGGATAACAACATAATGTACAGGCTCTGAAATCAGGTGCCTGGGTCAAGTCCTGGCCTCATCGCTTGTTTGTAATGTGACCTTGAGTAAGTTATTTATTATCCCTGGTCCTCAGTTGCCTGCTCTGTAAAACGAGGGCAATAGAAGGGCATACCCCATAGAGAAGTTTTGAGGATTAAACGAAAGAATTCATGTGCTGTGTTCAGTGCCTGGAATATAGCAAATGCTCAATAAACATTACCTATTATATTTGGCGAGTTTGTACTTGATTTACTAAACAACGAGGAGTTATCAAAGGTTTCTGAGCAGAAGAACTATATGTTTGAAGCTGAAACTCTGGAGTAATTAATTTACCAATGAGACTTAGGATAAATTAAAGGAAGTTGAAAAAGCTATATTTAAGAATACCAGATAGGGAAACTTTGCAGCTATCCAGGGAAGAAGTAATGAGAATCAGAATTATAGGTAAAGCAATACAAGATAGAAGGAGGAGGAGCAGAAGAGATAATTCTGAAATACTTTAAGAGAAATAATTGAAAGGACTGAGTGTGAAGTGTAACGGATGGGGAGGAGTTAAAGACAACTCTAAGCCTTTGAACCTGGGGACCAGAAAAGCTTTGGTGAGGAAAACAGATGTGAGGAGAAAGTGGTTCAGGGGAAAGTTACCCAAGTGGAGGTCCCAATAGAGAGTCACCAATATAAATGCAGACCTCAGAAGAGAAGTCAAAATTAGATTAGGTATCTTCAATTTAGGGGTGAAGGTAAAGCATTGGATGGAAGTAACATCAGTGAAGTTTGCCAAGGTCAAACCATCTGACTCAAAATTCCTTGTTCTTTCTACCTATGGATATTACATAGGTTCATATCCATCAGTAGAAAAAGAAAGGGTCTTACATACGTTAAAAGGTGACATTCAACTCCTGAGTTTTCCATCTACTAGCCACGTATCGCTTTAGGAATCAGCTTCCTCATCTAGGAAATAAAATCAATGCTAATAAAAACAATGCTAGTAACTTCCTCACAGAATTTTTCTGAGTATCAAATGAAGTCCTGGTCTCTTTCTGGCTATCTCAATGTGATCATCCTCAGATACAAGATGAAACTTCTCTTCCTGAAGGTCCCTGCTGCCCTGGGCTTGTTGCTACATACTCCTGTACCCACAATCTCTTTCTTCTTCACCAGTAATCACTTGAACTCATCTTGCTCAAAACTTCCAATCCCTGGTCATACTCTACAGGCCGCTACTCCAAACGCTTCTAACTCCAAAACCCTTTCCCTGGACCTCCTCTGCCTCACCACCTCCACTCCCACCCACTGTATAATGTTATTCTTTTAACTCCCTCATTCTCTCCTTTTTCATTTTTTTCTCTCCTTTTTCATTTTCATTTCATTATAAAAATTCTCATCCCAGAGTCATATCTAATCTTACCTTATCAACCCCATGATTACTTACTTGCCTGTTTGTTAACCCTCAACCCAACACAGAGTTAGCATTCCTTACACCATTATATGCAACACACACACACACACTCACACATGTACCTGTAACAGAGTTATTTTGTCTGCAGAAAAAAGACCTATTGATCTCAGAACAGACTTTTTCTACCCTTTGGCCATGGGAGGAGGAGATCCCAAAGACCCCAATGTAAATCAGTTGGTCCATTGGTCCATTCTCCACTTCTCTCATTTTATACAACAAATTCTAAGCAAGTAGTTTTGGACTCTGCATAATTTCACCTTGAGTGGGTCCCAGGACCCACTTATAAGTAAATGATATTATTTCCACTTATAAGACAGCTTAACAAGATACCTTCAAATTTACTGTAAATTGCTGCAGACTTGGGGTGTCTTTCAATTTCCAGGAAAGCCAGAATGCTGCTTTCTGTACTCTCTGAGTATGGTGACCTGTAATTTCAAAATCTTCTGTAGCCCGTATTTTGGTTCCCTAACCATTCATTAGGCTGACAAATGTCTGTTATCACCTGAAGCATTTACATTCCAAACCTAAAATCAGCCTTCTACTCAGCATCTCTTTGTTCTCTGGAAAGCGTCTGGATCCTACCAATGTATATTCCAGAAAAAGCACATGCTACAGTATATGTAGGGCAGTGGAACCCTGAATTCTCACTCCAGACTTCAACACCAACATCAAGTATAGTCTTTAGGGGCTTCCCTGGTGGCGCAGTGGTTGAGAGTCTGCCTGCCAATGCAGGGGACGCGGGTTCGAGCCCTGGTCTGGGAGGATCCCACGTGCCGCGGAGCGACTGGGCCCGTGAGCCACGGCTGCTGGGCCTGCGCGTCTGGAGCCTGTGCTCCGCAACAAGAGAGGCCGCGATAGTGAGAGGCCCGCGCACCGCAATGAAGAGTGGCCCCCACTTGCCGCAACTGGAGAGGGCCCTCGCACAGAAACGAAGACCCAACACAGCCATAAATAAATAAATTAAAAAAAAAAAAAAGTATAGTCTTTATATGTATCTTGCTTCATATTATAATCAAGAGTGTGTGTTATTAGGTGCCAGTTATAGGCTCTGCACTACTTTATGTGATGTGGGAGATTCGGAAGTAGAAATAAGGACCGCATCCGGTTTGAACATGACTTTATACCCAGTCCTTGGTATATCGTCTGGCACATAAAAGACAATAAATATATTAATTGAACAAGTGAATAGGAGCTCTGAGAAAACTAACACATGAGAAGCTATAGAGAATGACACAAGTTAATTCACAGTTAAGAGCTCCCTTAGGCAGTGGTGCAGCTATAAGGGATGCAGGAATTCAGAAAAGAGAGAGATGAATAGGGAATGAAGTCATTATGGTGAAGCACACACACAACCTTTCAGGTTAAGTGCTATTGGCGGAAGCGTGGGAGAGAGGGTCTACATTTCAGGTGGAAGAGGGAGATGGTAAGTGAGGGCCAAAAGGTAAAGTATTAAATCAGCAAAGAAATTGGAGACATGAAGTACAGTCAAGAATGAGGTTAAATTATAAGTGGGACAAGGCTGGTTGGGAGAGGGTGGGATATGGCACTGGGAAATGGCACTAGGGAAAGACTTTTTTTTTTTTTTGGTACATTTGTTTTTCTTTATTTTCTTGCACTTCTAACTTTTTAAAAATTGAAGTATAGTTGATTTACAAAGCTGTGTTAATTTCTGCTGTACAACAAATGGTTCAGGAAGGACCAATTTCAACATGATCTGTAACATATTGGTTCTGATGTCAAAAAATATATATCTGAAGAAATATGACCAAAAGTTAGCAATTGTTAATTCTGGGTGGTGGAAAGCTGGGTGACTGTTACCTAGTTCTTTGTACTTTTCTGTATCATTTTTCATTTCCTCAAAATAAAAATTAGAATTTAAGAAGAAGAAAAAAATAATAATAAGTGGGACAAGGTAATAAAAGATAGTAAAAGACAGAGGAATTGTCCCTGGGTCAGGTGCCAAAGTTTGGCTTTTAGCTTCTTGTTCAGAATTCAGAATGGTTTTTCATATGGAAAAAAAAGGCTACAAATTATATCTAAACTCATGAATAGCCCTAATATACACATTTCTCTGTTCATGAGATGACTAGATAGATAAATCCAAAATTAATTATCAAGCATTATCTGTTCTTTCCTGGAGAATTTTAGTTTTCATCAACCTCTCAGAATAGTATTGGAATAAGTTCAGCTAAGCCCCAGGAACAACTCAGCAATCCTTTTAGTCAACCTTTAGTCAGCTCCCCTTCCTTCAGTGACCACTTCAAGCCTTCATCAGTCTCCTTGAGATCCTTGCCACTGTCCCTGGTAGCAAATGACTTGAACCATCTCTTTCTAATCAAAGGAAACCTATCAGTGAATTCCTTCGATGTCAGTATACCCCTCAAAGTGTGTATACTGCCCCACTTTTTCATTTCTTTTCCTTCCCTTATAGTCTATCCTTGACTTTCCCCTCCATGACCTTCCCCTTACGTCCTTCCTTTCCCGTTTCTTCTCAGTCTATTCACCCCTCTATCATAAACACCTCCATATCCACAGCTTCAGTCACAAGTATAGTGATACCTCCTTAAATCTATATCGCCAGATAAATTTCTTTCTTTTGAGGAAAGATGAAGCTTTTATTTAGAGATAATTTTTGTTTTTTTTTACTAAGCTCCAGATTCTTCTTTACTGCAACATACAAGAAATTCCACTTGGATATACCACAGAGACATGTCCAAAATATAACTTGCCATGTATGGTAGGCAAAATAATGGCCCCTCAGAGATATCTACATCCTAATCCCCAGAACCCTTGAATATATTAGGTTTCAAGGAAAAGGGGAATAAATGTTGCAGATGGAACTAAGGTTGCTTATCTACTGACCTTATTGTCTAGGTGGGCCCAATGTAAGCACAAGGGTCCTTAAAGATGAAAAAAGGGAGGCAGAAGAGGAGAGTTAGAGGGAGACAGTGACTAGGGGAAATGATCAGAGAGATGCAATGTTATTCACTTTGAGGATGGAGGAAGTGGGGGGACATGAGCCAAGGAATGTGGGTGACCTCTAGAAAATGGAAAAGGCAAGGAAATGAATTCTCTCCTAGAGCCTCCAAAAAAACACAAAACGAAAAACAAAAAACTAAACACAGCCCTTCTGATTTTAGCCTAGAAAAACCCATGTCGAATTTCTAACCTATAGAAATGTAAAATAATAAATTCATATTGTTTGAAGTCACTAGGTCTGTGGTAGTATGTTACAGTAGCAATAGAGAATTAATATACCATTTCTAATCCAAATCTCTGATCTAATGTATTTGGTTGTTTTGGAAAGTAACACTTTCATTGGTCGTAGTAATTTTTTTCTCTCAGAAGATTTTAGAATGTCTGTAAGTTCATAGTATGTCAAAGCAGACTATCTTTTTTTTTTTAATTTATTTATTATTTTTATTTTTGGCTGTGTTGGGTCTTCGTTTCTGTGCGAGGGCTTTCTCTAGTTGCGGCAAGCGGGGGCCACTCTTCATCGCGGTGCGTGGGCCTCTCACTATCGCAGCCTCTCTTGTTGTGGAGCACAGGCTCCAGACGCGCAGGCTCAGTAGTTGTGGCTCACGGGCCCAGTTGCTCCGCGGCATGTGGGATCTTCCCAGACCAGGGCTCGAACCCGTGTCCCCTGCATTGGCAGGCAGATTCTCAACCACTGCACCACCAGGGAAGCCCCCAGACTATCTTTACATTGTTAAAATGCCAAGGTAAAAAGATGAAAATATTATTCTTTAATTTAAAGAGGACAGAGGGCAGAAACTCGGCAATATTTCTTCAGAACATTCAAGGTAACACTTTCACTTATCTTCTTTCTCTCATAAAAGTTTAGGCATCCCTATTTGTTTTTACTTAATTTAACACAGTAACTAGAATGGTAGCATTCTCTTCATTCAGTGTCACTGATAGACACTGTAACACTAAGAGTATGAATACTGTTTTCCCTGTGTTTCAAAGCACACTAGATGAAACTGTTGCTTAAATTAGTCTGCGTACCTAAAATCTATTCCTTCTGATTCCTTATAGTTTTACAGTGCACACTTCTCTTTAAATTAACTGTCTTTCTCAAAGAATAGCTTGTTTCTTTGCATAAAAGGTATCTTCTTTTGTTTTGGTTATTACAAGGTTGAGCGGCTTCTCATCCTCTTCATCTCTACATTTGCAGTTTTTTCTTCTTCGTACCAGTATTTTTGAGGAAAGCAAAGAAATAGGATTGTGGAAAGATGGTAAACCAAGAAGACATGGCGATTTCCTTCTGCAGACATTTAGAAAACAAAAGCAAAAAAAAAAGTAAGTGTATATCTCAGATTGCAAAAAATGGGGGGGGTAAGGGGGTTAAGTTCCAAGTGCAGAAAGGAAGCAGAAACTGAAAAATAGGGCAGTAGTTACACAAGCAGATACTGTGATACTCTGGGGAGAGTTTACTAAACTCCATTACCCTTTTTGCTTTAACATCTCGAGGAGCAATAGAAGATGAATCCTTCAGGCCTATGTGAGGTGGGGTTAGAACTGAAATCTATGCTTAAAAAAACCCCAGGAAACTCAAAGGACTACCCCTCAGTGAAACTGCATTCTAGAAAAGCAGGAAGCAAGCAAGAAAGCCATTCACTCTGGGTGAAACGTCATTGAGAAATCAAACCCCTGGTTCTATGCCTTGCACAAGCCTAGGACTGGAATCACACAACACGAGTGGTCAAGGAATTCCCATGCCAAGAAGTTAACATTAAAAATTGTCCCATGGACATGCTTCCCTGCATGTGCAGTACACACAGCTACTGTGGAGGGACAACCCTACAACACACATCACATGTGATTATAAAAGAACATACAAGCCCACAATAGAAAATAACCAGACACAAAAAGAAACAACTCTCCATTACTGAGTGCCAAAAGACACAAAACTAAGGTGGGTCACATGCCCAAGGACTTGAGGTGAAAAACAACCAGAAAAAGACTATAAAATCAGTAAGTTTAAAAGCATCAGAATCATAAGTTATCAAAATACTACAAAACTAACATCCTAAGAGGAAAAAAATGGAAATTTTATAAAGCACTAAACAGAAATTCTAGAAAGAAAAAATGTACAGTCTTTAAGAACTGGTAAAATATGGCAGATTTAACACAGACACATTCAGGTGGGGCACTCCTGAAACCGCACCAAAATGGAAATAAATAGTAAAGAAATAAAAAGAATAAGAAACAAATCAGAGGGCCAGAACTGACTGAGCTAAAAACCTTGCTGGGGAATTCCCTGATTAGGAATCCAAGATCCCACTGCAGGGGGCACTAGTTCGATCCCTGGTCGGGGAACTAAGATCCCGCAAGCCACATGGTGTGGTCCAAAAGAATAAACAAACAAACAAACAAACAAAAAATTGCTATCAGCTGTCTTGACAAAATTAAATGATGACAAAATTAAGTCCCTAAACATTGGGCTTTCTTTTTCTTTGCAGACATAGCTTTGATTTTTTTTTTTTTCCTCTTCTCTAGCCTCGGTAGTCTCGTTAAGGTACAAAAGTATTGATTCTTGCTGAAGTTTTAGTAATTCTAGAAGGGAAGCAGCCAGAGCGCCAATCAACATTAATTTCTTCCGTGAGTTTCTTTCAGAACTACCATTGCTACTTCCTCCACCATCTACCCAGCCTAGATACTTAAGATCTATCTTAGATTTTTCCTTTCCTTTACACTTTAAAATACAGTTGTTGCTAATGATTTGCAGATTCTGTATTTGCAAATCCACCTAGTTGCTAACCTTTATGTGTAACCCCAATTTAATACTCGCGGCACTTTTGTGGTCATTTGCAAACAGGTGCTGAACACTGAAAAATTTGAGTCACCCCGTGAGCACGGTTCCAGCTCAGGTCAAACAAGGTGATGCTCTGCCTTTGTGTTTTGGCTCTCGTGCTGTAAACAAGTGTCCTTTTGTTCTATTTAGTGCCATATTTATCCCATTTTTGTGCTTTTTGCTGGAGATTTCACTGTTTAAAATGGCCCCCAAGCATAGCCAGAAGTGCTGTTTCCTGCTCCTATCACAAGAGCGCTATTATGTGCCTTAGAGAGAAAAAACGTGTGAGATAACCTTTGTTCAGGCATGAGCTATAGTGCTGTTGGCCATGAGTTCAATGTTAACAAATGAACAGTGTATTATAAATAAGGGGTCTGTACACAGAAACACACATAAAACAAGGTCGTGTATTGATCAGTTGATGAAAAGGTTGTGATCTGAGGCTTGCAGGAACTCAGTCCTATATTTCTGCTAAGAGCAATGGTTCACTACTCACTCATTCACTGTTCACGGTGACTATAGAACATAACTGCTGTAAATCATGAGAAGTGACTGTAATTAATTATAAACAAGTCTGCTGTAGTCACAGCTATGTTCACCTGGACATCACGAAGACAGGGGACAAGTCTGCTGTAGTCACAGCTATGTTCCTAAAATCTATCAGAGAATCTGACACAGTAAATGCTCAATAAATATCTGATTGAGCCATTCATTCCTTCATTAAATAAATATTTATTGAGCTTCTACTACAAGCCAGATTTTATGTCAGGCAATGGATATATATAGCAGTAATAAAACAGGCACCCTTCCTGTCTTACATTCTGGTGGAAGAAGACAGACAATAAACAACTGAGAAACATAATATGTTAGGTAAGTATATGAAACATTAAAAAAAATCAGCAGAATAGAAAATATGGGGTTGGGGAAGGCTGCTATTTCATATAACTTGGTCAGAAGGCCTGTCTGAGAAGAAAAACTATGCAAAGAAACCTGAAGGAAGTAACAGGGTGGTCCATGTGGATTCTGGGATAAGGGCTTGAGGCAGGACAGAACCTGGCATGATTGTGGAACAGCAAGGAGGTTAGAGTTCCATAGTTCCTCGCTTTTAAAAGAAATAAAAAGTGCCTCTCAATTATATATACTACCAAATGTAAAATAGATAGCTAGTGGGAAGCAGCCGCATAGCAGAGGGAGATCAGCTTGGTGCTTTGTGACCACCTAGAGGGGTGGGAGGGAGATGCAAGAGGGAGGAGATATGGGGATATATGTATATGTATAGCTGATTCACTTTGTTATAAAACAGAAACTAACACACCATTGTAAAGCAATTATACTCCAATAAAGAAGTTAAAAAAAAAAGAAAAAAAGACAAAGGGAAAGTATATTCCTGGTTCTGCAGAAACACCAAACCTTCTCACTTATACTCTTTTAGTGAAAAAGCCCAACAGTAATGTGAAATAAAAATAGTATTTGTCATCAGGTAGAATTACCCAGCATTTGAGATGGGGCATCCCTCTGGCAGTGCAGAAAGGGAGAACTATGGTTTGAATGATATGAAAAGAAGGTAAAAATAGTCTCCTTTTTCTCATATTAAAGCCTGTTTAATATACAAAATATAATCCCTGGAGGATGTGAACTATTTATGAAAGCCATAGATATGCTTTTAACCTATGACATGAATTCTGAGCTAGAGGCTGTAACTGCTGTTTTTATCATAACCTTGTTTCCCAGGAAAGCAAAAGTCAAAAAGAATACAAGGAAAAACAGGGGGCAGTTATAAGGTAGCCTTCTGTAATGTTTCAGTTTTATTAAGCATACACTTCTTTTAAAAAGAAGAGAGAGGTATATTTCTAGAGGTTCCCATAGCCAACGTATGCATCTTCTTACCATTTCTTATGTGACAGTGATCAGTCATATACATGACTGAGTAATTACAAACCTGGCCATTAGAGACTAAGAGGTTATGTTTCAGTTATTCATCTTTATAATAAATAAATAAATAAGATTTCATTTATTTTTACAACTAACACCATCATCAAAAATTTGAAAGTTAGATACAAAGTGTTAAAAACAGAATCTTTGTTGAAATACAAAACAGCTAGGTCATAGTATAATTTTGTACCTATATCTAAACACCGATAAAACAGTCAACACTTAATGGTGTTTCCCAGGCCTTTACGCATCTCGAAAGAGTAATCCACTAGAGGCCTTCACTTCTGGTACGTAAGGGGAGGAAAGCAGTAGCCAAAGGACGCTGCATTTCTGGAGAGGCTGCCATTAGCGCCTCTGACAACGGCAGCCTATTAAAGCCCATTCCTCCGCATTGAATAGACGGGGAGAGTCACAAACACTGAATTACAGCTTCATAGACATTGTGCATTCATAATTAGTAAATGAAATTGAATTTCATGCCTGGAGCCAGTAGTAAAAGAATTCAGGTCCAGGTACCATAAAAAAAACCACCCAAAGCTTTAGGGTGGAAGCACGTCCACTAGACTGATTGGCCAAAGAAATCCATTGCCACACCAAAATATTGCCACTCTATTGCTACTCTAAAAACACTGTTTACTTGAAAGAAGTTTAAGAGACATAAGCAGCTGAGACATGTGCCATTTTATGGAAATAATACTGAGCTAAGACAGATGCCCATTCTGGCTCCAAATGTACATATTATGGGAAAGAGTTGGGCCATTTGTATTTTGCTTTGGCTTCTTCCCTCCTCTTGCTCTGCCAGAATTCTCTCACATTATTTTTACCTTCAGGGTTCAAGGCAGTAGCAACCCTGTGGTCTGGCCTGTGCACGTGAATAAAAGTCAGTTTGCCATTTGCTGAATTATTTATGAGCTCAGCTGCTGTTTGGATTTTTTATTGAATAATTTTTTAAAGTAAATATTTTATAAGCAGCCAGAGGCTATTGGTATTTGATGCATTTCAGAAAATTAAAGAATAAAATTTAAATTGCAGTGTAAAAAGACAAAAGGATCACCATACCTTTGTTGATAGAACACACACACTACACACACAGTAGACGGATTTAGACATTGTTTAAATAGACCGCTTATCAAACCATGTTTTCGAATTCAGATAAATTTTCCTTTAATAGAGGAGTAAAAAAATTATAGCACTTCAATTTCCTCTTTGATATTCAGTACTAAGTTGGATTTTGATGTTCTTGGTGCTTTCAGAATTAGATTTAGATTCTAGGCTTTATTCTGCATCTCAAATTTGCTAGTTTGTGTTGCTTTAAAGCCAGTGCTCTAGTAGTGATTTTTATCAATAATAAATTGCCTACTATTTTCTAAATCTCCTATCTTTCACCTAAAATGAAAGTTTGGATTCCTTTTTAAATATGAATTTTGTGCTTATAAGCTATGATGCGAAAAATACAAAAGATGAAGACCCAGAGGTTAAATGTCTTTAGAAACTCACTGAAAAAGGACAAGCGAGAAGTCAAATAAAACACTGAGAGCTCAAGCTTGTATGTCTGGGCGAATGTTGGTACAGTAGCAGAAACTGAGACATCAGGAGAAGATTTCACTTGTGGGAGAGACGAGTTTACTATCAGACATGTGAACAATTATTCAAGATGCTGACAGAGTGCTCAGGTTATGTCCAACGAGTATCAGATAATGTGGAGCCATAGCTTTGAATCGTGAAATAAATGAATGAATGAACAAAGCAGTCAGATCAAGCAAATATGGTATTATCAACAAATAATGTTGCCATTAATACTGCCTTCTTTTACCTCTACTGTTAATACCAGGATCACTTTGTACATCACAAATACTTTATCTCCCCTTGAAAATTAGCTAATAAACTTGTATTCATTTTTACTCTGCAGAGCTGAGCATATAAAAATCTTTCAGTACAAATTATGGTAATGAATCCAAGATATGATTAAGCAAATGCCTTGGATTGCATAACATAGCATCTCTCATGATGTGAAGTACGTTCAGCTCGTGTGAAACTTTAAGCAAAATAGCCAGTGTTTAACCTTTAAGCTAATTGTTAACCAAGACGCTATTTTCCTCATGTGGACTTCTTCATATAGATTTTAGTCAGTGTTTTCACCAAAAGTGTTATGTTTGTGTTGATACAAAATATGGGTACATAATGCTTCGTATTTAGATGATTTCAATCAAGGAACAAAAATGTCCTATAAATGTTCATTATTTCCCTGGTCACATTACATATTAAGAATTGAGCTCCAGGATTGGAGACCTTTACAGAAATTAATTTTGTGCAGTTTTTCACTGTAAATTGCCTTGTTTCTCCAGCCTGTGCCTTCTTCCTATGCTTTCTTATCTCCAAATCCCCAGCCTTAGCCTATTCTTAGACCCCAATTCAACACAGTCCAGAGACAAAGGTCAGGGTTCTTAGTGCAAACAACAGAGTCCCTTCTGATTAGTTTAAACAGAAAATGAATTTATTAGAGGAGGAGTAAAAGGGCTGAAGAAATAGATTTGAGGCTACACTTCCAGGAATAGTGCCCATAACCATCCCAAAGAATAGGTCCAATGAAAAACCACCACCGCTGTTGCTGCTGCTATCAGGCACCAAAAGCAGGAACTCAACTTCACTTAAACCACTTCACTTCAACTGTTGCTACTCGGTATCAAAAACTCACCCCGTCAACTGCTGCTGCTACCACACTGGCAAAACGGAAATGCCACCCAGAACCCACTCCCTGTTATTGCTTATTTCCAAGCTGAAGTCTCCCTTGCAGTCATCTAATTCATGGAGAATAGGTCATACACATGCATCCCAGGCACAAGAGAAGCTGCAGTTTATGTTCTGACTTCTATGTTTCCTGAGTCTCCTTCAATGCTTATGAAAACCCAGGATTCAGGGTCCTAGTGATGACCACTGAGATTCCATGATAACCCCTGAGTCACAGCTTCCTCTGTCTCAAGGGCCCAAGTTCCCAGAAATGAGCTTCTGCTTTGTATCCTGTTCTTGCTCTCATGTCTCCCTAGAGGTTGGAATCTGGACCTTTCGATAACCCTAGTGCCTGGTGTTCTGCTAACCCACTTTGCCTTGGCCAGTTTCCTTCCTATAGCCCTGAGATGCCTCTGAACCCCAAGGTAAGTGTACAATAAGTGTTGAATAAAGAAAACATTTCTACCCATGAAGAGCCCTCCTAGATGACAACTACATATCTTCCCAATTCCCTTCTAGTGGGCTTTGTTCAGCTATCAAAATCCGGATGCTTCTCATCTAGAACCACCAATCCGCTGTGTCACTCAGACAATGCACCTCTCTCCACCTGCCATCTTCCAGCATTCAACTTTCCTGTCCCCTCAACCAACGGAGATCTGGCTGTGCCAACATCATGTGACGTGACTTTAGACAAATTATTTAATCACAGGCCTTGTGTTTCCTCTCTGTAGGGCAAGAGTTGTCCAGATTATGTGCATTGTTCTTCTAACTTTTATAAGTGTACACAGTATCTGTATGGGATATTACTATAAAATAGAATATGCCTCTTTTCTTTCCCCTTTAATATAGTGTGAAGATCTATGACAGTCAAAGAATATCATATTTTTTTAAACTGACATAACTGCACTTCCTCCAGCAAAGGGACAAGGCCAACTACAGAGAACCTTGTAAGTTGCAGCTAGAAGATCTTAGTACCAGCCCTAATATATCTACTTACTAGCTGTGTATCACTGAGCAAGTTATTTAAAATTCCTGAGTTACATTCTACATGAAATGATACTAAGCATGTGATATTGTGATTTATAATAAATATATACTTTGGTCTTTAGTGGTGATTCCTGCTCACAGCTTCCAAAAACCTTGGAATTTCCTGACCAGTCAGAGTAATGGGAGCATCTTTTGTTATAATATTTGGTCTCTTGTCCTCAGTTGCTGAAAACACTTCAGAGTCCTACAGGGAAAAGGGTTATCTTGTTATTCACAACAAGCCCCTTTCAACCACAAGGGAGTTTATGCTAATGAAGTGACTTTCGGAAATCCCCTAAGTTGGGGGTGCTGGTTGTCAGGGGAACCAACCATAAATAAAGTGATGGAATTTTCATTCTCACCCCCTGATTTCTGGGGAAGGGTGAGGGGCTGGAGGTTGAATTAATTACCAAAGGCCAGTGATTTAATCAATCATGCCTATGTAATGAAGCCTCCATTAAAAACCCAAAAGGAAGGGGTTTGGAGAGCTTCCAGGTGGGTGAACCAGAACATTTCCACGTGCTACTGTGCCAACTCCCAAACTCCAGGGGGGAATGAAGCTCCTTTGTCTGGGACCTTGCCCTGTGTTTCTCTTCATCTGGCTATTGATTCATATTTTTTAATATCCTTCGTAATAAACCAGTAATCTAATGGGTAAACCAGTTTCCTGAGTTCTGTGAGCAGCTCTAACAAACTAATTGAACCCAAGGAGGGGGTCATGGGAACTTCTGATTTATAGCCAGTCAGTCAGAAGCACAGATACCAATCTGGACCTGTGATTGGCATCTAAACTGGAGGGCAGTCTTGTGGGACTGAGACCTTAACCTATAGAATCTGATGCCATTTCCAGATACGTATTGTCAGAATTGACTTGAATTGTAGGACACCCAGATGGTGTCTGAGTGTGAGTGTGGGGAAAAAACCCACCACAATGGAATCGGGTGCAGAATTGTCAAACCCACCTATCCTGTGCAGTTATTGTGAGTCTCAAACAAGACCAATTAAGTGAAAATGCTCTGCAAACATGAAAAGCATAAAACAAATATAAGCTGATATTATTAATGTTGATGGCAAGAGTTTGGAGTCATCCATACTTCTAAAAGTACCCCCAAATAGGAAATTAGAAATTGACTTCCAGAATAAAGTTTCTCCTCCTTTTCAGTTCATACACACAATCTCTATAAAAGGAACTTACTACATCTACACTGTGAACCTCTTCTTGAAAGCTGGGTTAGAGAATTGTCATAGAAGAGCAAGTGGGTACATACGAATCATGCCATAATTGCTATGCACCTCTAGATACACGTCAGGAGACGAAAGCAGAATATTTAGGTTGGTAACAGAATTTTCATTGAATTCTCTTAATTAGCTCACGCCAGGGGAGTGAATATAATCTACTCTCCCCATTTCCAGAGGCTTCCAATGTGTCAGGAGTCTATTTTTATTACACAAATTGCTTTACAATAAGCACAGTGTGGAGCATCAATGCTTCATAAAAACTGCATTAATGCACCAACTTGTTAAGAAGCCAAGAAGAGAATAAGAGCACAGCCTAGAGAGAATTTAATGGTCCCAGCTTGAAGTTTCTCCCAACCAACAGCATCGAACACCTGTTAACAATCATGAAGAAGATACAGAGAATATTGAGAATCTAAGCACATTGCACTAAATTCCATTATCCAGCAGTGTTTATTTATTTTTCTCCTGAGGTTCCTGTGGCTAAAATTTCTCACCAAAGGGTTATCCTTGAAAAACCCATATCTCTCCCTACAAGACTTTCAGAGACATTTAGGATGGGCTAAAACTGAAAGGTGACCAGGCTCAATAAATTGGGCTATGAGTTGAGGAAAGTTTAATTACATAATTTTTAAAAATCTTTTTCTTGAAAGACACTATAAACAAAGTAAAACTGGAGGAAAATCGTCACAACATATATCACACACACGCAAAAAACATAACGGCCCTATTATGTAGAGAACTTTTAAAAATGGAGAACAAAAGCTCCATTAAGCCTAGAGAAAAATGGGCTAGAACCAAGAAAAAAAATGCAAACCATTCTTAACCATAAGAAAAATGCAAAGGAAACCTCACTGAGATATAATTCTGTAAATATCCAAAAGTATAACAAGGTAGTCTGTTGGAAAGGCCTAAGGAGATAACACTCACACATGGCAATATCTAACAAAATTATATATGAATTTATCCTTTATCTAAGAATCCCACATCTAGAAATCTATCTCAAAGATAACACTAACAACATTATGAACAGATATATATACAAGAAATTCATCATGAAGTTATTTGAAATAGAAAAATACTGAAAGCAACCCTACTGTCCATCAAGAGAGGGTTGATTGAATATGACTCCTAGAAAGTGACCATAGACTCACTATGGTTGAGCGAGTCTCAAACTTTGGGTGCATCAGCATCACTTGGAGATTTTTTGTTTTTTAACATCTTTATTGGAGTATAATTGCTTTACAACGGTGTGTTAGTTTCCGCTTTATAACAAAGTGAATCAGCTATACACATACATATATCCCCATATCTCCTCCCTCTTGCGTCTCCCTCCCACCCTCCCTATCCCACCCCTCTAGGTGGTCACAAAGCACCGAGCTGATCTCCCTGTGCTATGCGGCTGCTTCCCACTAGCTATCTATTTTACATTTGGTAGTGTATATATGTCCATGCCACTCTCTCACTGCGTCCCAGCTTACCCTTCCCCTCCCCGTGTCCTCAAGTCCATTCTCTACATCTGCATCTTTATTCCTGTCCTGCCCCTAGGTTCTTCAGAACCATTTTTTTTTTTTTTTTTTTAGATTCCATATACAATTGAGTTATTTGTAGTGAGGTGGAGATCTTATTAACACACAAATTGCTGGACCCCAGCCACAGAGTTTCCGGTTCAGTAGGTGTGGGGTGGAGCCTGAGGATTTGCACTTTACCAAGTCTCCAGGTGATGGCTGGCGATGCTACTGGCCCAGATGTCACACTTTGAGAACCATTACTTAGTATGTCCACACAATGGCATATTTTGCAGCTGTAACAAGGAAAGAAGAATGTCTCTATATATCATTATGGAGCCATCTGTGGGTTATAGTTTGTAATGAAAATAAACAAAATAGAAAATTGTGTGCGTTGTATACTACTTTTTACCTAAGAAAGGAGGCATACAAATATATATGTATTTGCTTATATTAAAATGGCCATAAAATTTTTTTAAGTGGTTACATCTGTGGGAGAAAGAATAGGGTAGAGTTAGACTTTTGGGTATAAATCTTGTTTTACAGATTTGACTTTGGAATAACGTAAATATTTTAGTTATAAAGCAAAATAAATTTTCAATAACATCCCTAAAAATAAAAAATAATATGAAGTAAATGGACCTAAAGGCATATCCAGTTGGTGGTAGTGGTAGAACTACACAGAGATGAATAATTCCAAATGACTTTAAAACACAGTTATTTGTACAGTCTTAGTGGAATATGCCTGACAAAGAGATGTGTAAAAAATAAAATGTAATAAAATTTCAAACTCTTTTCAGTAAGCATATTGTTGGCAATAGGGTAGGTATTGTTATTCAGAGACTATTATGTATAACAAAGAAAATTAGTAATTATGAGATCTTTTTAATATTTTTAATTCGATCATTCTTGGTGTCATTGATAAACAGGATCCTTGGCACAGGAGAAAGGAGACACAGATATAAGATAGAATAGTTTATGTACAAACATTGGAATCTTGAATTTCTATTATCAATATCAACTCATAGTTTATTTTATCTTCTAAAAAACAACACAAAATAAAACACATCTTGACTCTTTTTCTAAAAAGACTACCCAGATTATGGTCTCTAAATACCATTTTCCACTAAAAGGAAAAATGGCTGATTCCAGGTCAGAGTCAGGAAATGTACAAGGTCTCAAGGAAACTCTCAAAAACAACTGGGGTCATGTGAAAAGGATTCAGAAGCCAACTTAAAGAGACTCCCACTAGCAAAAGAAAAGATGCCTTGAAGTTGAAGAGAATAATAACTATAATAGATTGAATGCCATCAAACATGTCTAAATCCATGAGTTCATAATAACACTCAAAAAGAAATAAAGAAAAAAAAGAAAGAAAAAAGGCTGAATTGGTCAATATTGTCATGCCAGTGAATCTAAAAACTGTTAAATAAAGGAGAAGGATCAAAACACTTATCCTGCCTTTTCAGTACAAAATATACTACTGGATTACCAAGTAGAATATGAAGGAAGATCTCCATTTATAGAAGTATTCTATAATGAAATGGAATTAGAACATCACCAATTTGCAAGTACTAATGAAATAATGGATTTGGTAGTAATCGTCAACAGCTGACAGCATAACCAAACTTAGATAACCAATATTATATGGCTCCTAATAAAATAACATACCACCTTATAAAGTAGTCTGGCCAAAACAAATAAAGCTCAGTCTGATTAAAACTCTGGATCCAACAACCAATTTATAGGAAATTCAAAAGACAAAGGAACATATATAAACACTGTAAGAATACAGTCATCAAGATCTAAACTGTAGGGAACTGCCAGAGAAACAAACTGGGTTCTGCAACAAATTGCCAGGTTAAAAAGAAAGAAGGTGGAGGTGGAATCTATATATTAAAAGAGATACATCTCTTAAGACATATTTCCCAATTTCAATGAGGGAAACATTTAAATCCTAATTCAAACAAACTTTAAAAAAAAGAGAGAGATAATCGGAAATTTTATCACTGATTGGCAATTTGATATTAAAGAATTATTATTTATTTTTATGTAGTACTATGGTTATGTTTAAATAAAAAGCATCCTTTTTGGGGGGACTAAACTATTTATAAATGAAATAGAATCGTCCGAATTTTGTTTCAAAATAATTTGGGAAGGAAAAGTGAGAAGGGTAGTGGCGTGCTGGTGAATGCTTAACAACCAACTTGGGGGTGGAATAGCTGATTTGTAGCATTTGTATCATCTGCTGATTGCCATGGTGTAAATACTCACATCATGACTGATTTCAAGCTCTCAAGTTGTGTGCAGAACTTGGAGCTATGAACAGATGCTCACAATCCACTCTCTACCAGGTCTGGGCTGGTCCCAGCACACCGCAGGAGAAGGTGTACAGGTTACAAGGTTGGCCAAGTGTTGGTAAGTTCTTCACCTCAGCGGTGAATTCAAGCACCTTCATAATCTTATCTTATATGTTTGAAGTTCTCCATAAAAAAACATTTTAAATGAAATTATTAGTTTTCCTTCCCTCATAAAATATGCAAAATAATTAGATCACATTAGATGCCTAAGACAATAAGAAGTCTTAGGAGTTTTTAGAAGTAGGAGTTTTTAGAAGTAGGAGTTTTTTCAGTAAGTGCTGTTTTGTATGTAAGTCTGTTCTCAGTCATCATCTGAAGTAGGTAAAGAATTCCTGCTTGCTCTTGCTTTTTCCTAAATTACAGGGATGAGAGTGAAATAATATTTTAAAAATATATGTGTGTATATATGTACGTATATGTATGTCTATGTGTCTATGTGTGTATACAAATATATCTTCAATTCTCCATGTGGCTTGGAAGACCTGACCTTAGAATGTAACTGATTTAGGCAATGATGATTATAGACTACCTTGGCAGGCATTTCACTACAAACTACAAAGAAAATAGATACAAAGTTTCCCAGACAAAAATAACATTAGATCTATCTCTTTATGATATTCTCCCAACTAAAATAATGCAAAAATTGTAAAAGTAGAGGCTCCTATTATGTTTAGGACATACTAAATGACACACAGCTTTATCGGGAAGTAAACTGTTCCCTTTTTCATAAATTCCAAGAACACTTCTCAAAAACGTCTATGATGTTCTATACTAAATTTGGCAGCATGAAATCTAGACTTTTAATCGCAAATATAATAATGATGACATTTAATATTTACCATATGCCAGAAAACTGTTCTAGGCATTTTAACAAGATAACTAATTTAATCCTTTCAACAACACTATGCAGCAGGTACTATTATTGTCCCATTTTA
Organism: Balaenoptera acutorostrata; assembly: GCF_949987535.1. NCBI lineage: Eukaryota > Metazoa > Chordata > Mammalia > Artiodactyla > Balaenopteridae > Balaenoptera > Balaenoptera acutorostrata. Next base: position 68,574,008 of record NC_080074.1, read on the forward strand.
CAGATTCGGAAACAGAGAGACAGAGAGGTTAAGGTTACAACACTAGTAAAGTATAGAGCCAGGATTTCAACCCAAGTAGCTTGGCTCCCAGAGTTAAGCTCTGGACCCAGCACTCAACAAGAAGAGAGATTAGCCTCATTTATATCATCATTCATCAAGTGGCCACTTGAGGCAGAGTGGACAAAAATATTGCAGCAGAGGATGGGCTTTGCCTCAAAATGGCTGTGCCATTCTCAGCAAGTTACGAAATCATTCTGAGTTCCAATTTCTCATCTATGCAATACAGGTCTCAACCTAAAAAATAGCACAGAGGAACCTATTTACAAAACAGAAACAGACATAGAAAACAAACTTATGGTTACCAAAGGAGAAGGCAGGGTGGGGGAGAGATAAATTGGGAGTATGGGATTAACAGATGCACGCTACCGTATATAAAACAGATAAACAACAAGGATTTACTGTGCAGCAGAGGGAACTATATTCAATATCCTGTAATAAGCTATAATGGAAACGAATCAGGGAAAAAATATAGATATATACACATATATGTATAACTGAATCACTTTGTTGTACACCTGAAACCAACACAATATTGTAAATCAACTATACTTCAATAAAAATAAATTAATGAATGAATGAAAGAATGAATAAGTAAATAAATAATAAATAAATAAATAAATGCAGATCTCTAACTTCTTTTCCAGGTCAAAAATCTAATCTAATCAGTAACAATTTTGATGAGTGATATTATTAGCACATGTTTAGTTAATATCCAAGATTCAAGCATATTTTCCCAACTTTGTTTACAATGAAATATGTCTAAAGTTTATAGAGCCAGATAACTCAGAGGGCTTTTCTGCAATCTAGACCCTGCATTTGTTGAACTTTATTTTCCCCCCAAATGTTCCTATATGCAATTTTAATCCAGTATCTCTAATACTTATTTTTTTAAACGCTACCCAAACAAATATGAAGAAAGCATTGCCTTTTGGAAAATTAAATCCAGTTTTCTCAGTTAACTTACATACAGCCATTATTTACAAGTTATAATGCTATTGTCATTCATTTAATATTTTAACTTCTAGTTCCTAGTTTTCCTTATTTAACAAAGTATATATTGTATATAGGCATCAGTTTGAACTCTTCTGAGTGAGACAGTTAGGATGCAAAGAGAAACTGTCATCATGGATTTATTTCAGATGTCTTGCCCGCCATTGTCTAATTGCCTCTTAGGCATCACCAGATAGTCTTAATAAACCCTATGTATCAGAATACTTTACATCACATAATTTACATTGAATTTTACAACCTAAATGGCAGCTTTTTATTTTCTGCTGCAATTTTAAACTTCTCTGGGTCTCTCTTCCCACTGTTCTTTTTTCTTTATACTGTATTCAAACTCTCTCCTGAAATGGGCCTAATGAAACATTTTATATTGCTACTCCAACACCCACTCTATTAATCGAGATATTAAACATGAAGAGAGCAATCCCACTCAAATTCCACTTGGAGTTTCACATATTGTTATCACCATAGCCTCTTTATCTATAAATCATCAGCCAATTTTCATTGAATCATTCCATTTTGTGATTGCTCATGTTTGTCTAATCTGAATTATTTTAAATTGCATGAGGAATTGGCATAGTGAGGAATTTGATAATGTCCAAATATAATTGTCATCCCATAAAGGAATGGTTTTATAATTCTATCAAAACTGCAACTGTTTTTGTCGGAAGCCATTTGTTTTATAGAACCCATTGCTTACTTCAAATTACAATTCCCTTAGCCTTTAGATATCTGCATTTTCTTTTAATGTTTCTGACATTATGTAATGGTGCTGAGATTAGATTTTAAAATGTATTGCTGTCCTTCATATTTAAATATGATGGTACATTGCTCTATGTATAAGAACAGCTGTGAGACTGAAGGTCATCTTCAGGGTCTGTCTGAATGTTACACACAGAGGATATTTATCAGATATTCTCTTTGTGCGTTTGGTTTTGCTCTGAAGGCTGCATGGAACTTATGCTGGACTTGAGCCACCCAAGTCTCCAATCACAGTATCTCAACCTAACCTGCCTGCCCCTGTCAATTCCTAGCAATAATCTACTAGGCTCCATTACCCACTCTAGTATTTTTCCTGGGCCACTTGCTTTCAGATTTCTGGGGTATCTTGTTGTCAATCATTATTCTTTTTTTTTTTTTTTTTTTAAATTTATTTATTTATTATTTTTGGCTGTGTTGGGTCTTCGTCTCTGCGCGAGGGCTTTCTCTAGTTGCGGCAAGCGGGGGCCACTCTTCATCGCGGTGTGCGGGCCTCTCACTATCGCGGCCTCCCTTGTTGCGGAGCACAGGCTCCAGACACGCAGGCTCAGTAGTTGTGGCTCACGGGCCTAGTTGCTCCGCGGCATGTGGGATCTTCCCAGACCAGGGCTCGAACCCGTGTCCCCTGCATTGGCAGGCAGATTCTCAACCACTGCGCCACCAGGGAAGCCCAATCATTATTCTTGTTGTTACCATTTCATTGTCATTATAACTATCATCAGGCAACATATCCTGAACTTTATATATGCTAGGTTAGCACATATCACAGAGAAGGCTCATTTTCTGCTCTTGAAAAAAGGTGAAAGGTGGGATTGACATGTATACACTGATGTGTATAAAATTGATGACTGATTAATAAAAAAAAAAGAAAAAAGGTGAAATGGTTATATAGATGTCTCTTATCACTAACCTTGTTTTACCAATAAGTACCATTTATTATTATGTGCCAGATGCCATGTTAAGCAATTTTTAATCCTCAAGGTAGGACTTTTTATCTGCATTTAACAGATGATAAATTGAAATTCACTGAAGGTAGGTAATTTGCTCACACAGAAATGCATTGGTGAAGCCACCCTTTAATTCTTGTAGGTGAAGGATATGCAGGGATGGAGGGACTTTGGGCCACAGGAGGACAGAAGGGAGCTGGAAACTATGTCACATTTATAGAATGTAGAGTATGAGGCAGATTGGTGGAGGCTCAGGGAGAAGAGAGTAAAGAAAGTCTCCTACTTGGACTGATAGGAAGAGAGCAAGGAGGGAAACAGGAAAGAGTAACATTGTTATAGAGGTCTTCATTTCATTAGTATAAAATACCCTCCTTGGTTTTATTTAATACTTTTCACCTTGAATTCCAATCCATCCTATTTTAATACAACAGTTATACTGAATGAGCTGAGATTAGTAGGGTACAGTTATAAAACAAATGTGTTCTTCTCCATCACTCCTTACTAAACTTCCTCCATCAAACAATCCATATCCTGTCCTTGGATGAAATCTTGAACAGGTCCCATATTTCTTTGGATCACTGTTAGATAATATACAAATTGTCCTTTTGTTTCTACATATAGAGGACAAATCCAATGTGATAATAAGAACTGCAAACTCCTTTTTACCCAGATTCTTCCTTATGCTGACTTGGGTCTGCTCCAGTTATGGAAGTCTGCAACAGAGCACAGGGATGTGGTCCACTCCTCTCTCCTTTGCTCACCTCCTTCCTCCAGGGCTGGAAGGAGTATTATCTACTAATACTATCGTGATCTGGATGTTCCAAGCTGACTCATTCTCTTGAGGAGCAATTTTGTGGTTTTCTCAGAGATTCCCCCGGTGGAAACATACCACTGTTGATCCCTTGATACTAGCTGGCTGCTTTCTACTCCTCCCTCCGCCCTGGGCTTCAATGGATCACCACTGAATTGGGTGCCGTCATCCCTCTCAGCAGTCCTGTGGGGGCAGATTCCCCTTCTAGACTTCAGGGAAGCTCATCTCTCCCACCCCAACCCCATGTGGTTCATTTCTGGTCCACAGGAAACATGCAAATTGCCCCAGCTGTCATGCCACCACCACCAACTGTGGTGTGCTCCCTAAGCAGCTCTGCTTCTCTCTCCTCTGCTTCTTTTTTTTTTCCTTCAGGCAAGGATTTATTGGGGCCCCTGTTGCACCAGTGGGGAGCGAGAACAAACAACAGGTTCCCTTGCTTGCTTACTTCCTGAGGGGAGGGGTGTGTCCAGGGATCAGGCCGGAGGGGCGGCTTACGTGTTTTGCCCACGCCTTAGGTGGTGTTGCATGCAGGCAGCATGCGCAGTACCCTGCTTTTGCTCCCAACACCCTGTTTTTGCTCCAGGCTCTTCAAAAGTAGCAATTGGGTTTTTTGGCCTTTTGTATCTTTTTGGCTAGAATTTGCCCCCACTGCGCATGCGCGCAGTTATTTTTAGTCCCATATAGTTTCTTAGTATTTTGTTGCTCGAGGAGAGGTGTGTCCAGGTGCAAGCACTGCATCACTGCAGCAAAGGGGCCCAGGTCCCAGCCTGTCTCATTCCTGCCTGAGAGACTCAACACCCTTATTCTTAAAGGGGAAGGGGCCGAAGTCCTCTTCTTCTGAAAATTCTTCCTGCTGGACAGGGGCTGCAGACCCTAGCCTACCGTAGAGGTGTAGAATTCCCTTGCTGACTGTTCCAAGGACCTGTAGGGACCTGGGCCACTCTCTGCTGAATGGGTTGAACTCCTTGAACCATCATGAGCCTTACTTCAAACTGTTGGAGCCTAGAAGACACAAACTTAACCAAAAGTTTAAATAAACAAGGGCCTAAAAGGAGAACAATAGCCATTAAAGGGCCTAGAAAGGGAAGGAATCAGGTTAACTTTGGGAGGGCTTCCTTAACTGTTGACCAGACAAGGGAGGTGATGTCGCCCCCGCCAAGAAGCCATTCTTCTTGGGTATATATTTTTGTTAATCTCAGGGTTAAAGTTTAACATGTTTCTCTATTTTTAGAATGGAAGGTCTGGACCTGTTGGTCCCAGGTCTCCTTCTTGGACTGAAAAGCCTTAGTCACAGGTTTACAGTAGTAGGGAAGACAACGGAGCACTAGATGAAATATGGCATAAATCAGTATGACTGAAAAGAAAAGGGTTATAAGAAAATGAAAACCTCTTGCCAGAAATTTTTTATACCTTGTGGGATTCAACAGATCAAACTAGAGAACCAGTTTTCAATTTCCCCGCCCATATTGAATAGCGAAGATTGGTGGTTATTTGTCTGCTGAAGCCAAGTAGCTTGCTGTCGAATTTTCTCAATGCTGGTTTCTACCTGGTATGGGCATCAGGGATGCTTTCTTTGCTTCCCAATCTGCTCTGATGTTCTCTTGGGTGATTTGAGAAGTTTCCTTTTGGTGCCCGCAGCAGTGAATGACTGCTACTAGCTTTGGTTTTTGAGCCGCGTCTATGAGATGTAAAATCGCAGCCCCATATTTTACAGTACAGGGGAATTTTTGCATTTAAAGGTCCTCTTTCTTTCCAGATAGCTGCATGGGCATGTAAAACAAAGAAGGCATATTTTGAGTCTGCATACATATTTATAACTTCTCTTTCCCCCCAAGGTTAAGTCTCAAGTTAGGACTGCTTGGGACCTCCTAATCGTAATATGGCTCCAAGGGACCCCAGAAGGTCTCTCCCCAGTAGTGTGGTAGGACACTTAGGCACAACTAAAAAGCCATGTGAGATTAAACGCTGCTCAAATTGGCAAGTGAGAGGCCCAGTGAAGAAAGAGGTGCAAGGCTTTCCGTTGACACCAGTCACTGTACAGCTTTTGGAGGAAAGAGGCCCAGAGTGAGAGAGCGGGACAAAGTAAGTGGCTTCTGTGTCAATTAAAAACTGGTTTTCTTACCTGCCACATCAAGGACCACCCGGGGCTCCTCGATGGAGATAGACATCTCATTGCGGGGAGCCAGCAGAATCCCAGGGCCGCCTCAGTCATGCAGCACGGCCATCTCAGGAGCAGGAGCTCCCCTTCCCCTTTGGGACTGGGGACAGTCCCACTTCCAATGACCTGTTCGTTTGCAGACTGGGCATGGACCAGGGGGTTCTTTTTGGCACTTTTGGGCCCAGTGGCCAGTTGACTTACATTTGAAGCATTCCCCCTTGCTGGTTTTACCTCCAGATGGATGGTTAAACTTCCGTGGCCCCCTTGGGTAGTCCTGGGGCTGCAAGGCACGGCTGACAGCTTTGGCCATCAGTTTAGCTTGAGTCCTGGCCTGCCTGTTTTCATATCAGTTTCTCTCTTCCTCCTCAGCTTGATCTCAATTATTAAATACCCCAAAGGCCTCTAGGAGTTGGGTCATTGGGGTTTGTGGGCCTAATTGTAACTTTTGGAGTTTCTGCCTAATATCAGGGGCAGACTGGTTGATAAAATGTTGTCCCAGCAGGGATTGATCCTTAGGAGTGAATGGATCAATGTTAGTAAATGTTCTAAAAGACTCCACAAGCCATCCCTGAAAGAGGGCTGGATTTTCTTTTTTTCTTGGATCAGTCCTTTTAACCTTTTCATAGTTAACTGGCTTTTTGATACACTTTCTTATCCCTTCTAGTACACACTGGACCATGTGCTTCCTGGCTTCTGTTCCCGCCTGGGAATTATAATTCCAGTGGGCTCCTGATTTGGGACTGCGTCTCCAGCCATAACAAAATGCTTGTGTTGGTCCCTGGCAAACTGGTCAGCGTGTCCCTGGACTGCTGTCCAAGTTCTCTGTTTTTCCTTAGGGGTGCAGCAAGGAGATAGGACTGTTTGGACATCCTTCCAAGTTAAATCAAAGGCCAGAGTTAGTGCCTGAAACCCTTCAACAAACTTACTAGGGTCTTCAGAAAACTGGCCCAGGCTCTGTTTGCATTGGGCTAAATCTGTTAAAGAGAAGGGCACGTGTACTCTGATTGTCCCTTTGCCATTTGCCACTTCCCTAAGAGGGCACACTTTTCCTGATCCTGGGTGACAGGAAGTTCCACTAAGAGTTACCCCAGAGGGACTAGTCTCTCCCCCTCGGGGTAATGGAGCGTATAAAGGGACATAGGGAGGCAGAGTGTGGGATTGGTCAGGGGTATCTGGAGAAGTAAACAGGTGGCTCTGGAGAAGCAGAGGATACTTGGTTTTCTCCCTGAAAATTTGGGGAAGGTTAAAAGGGGATCATCTAAAATGTCAGAAGTGTTTTCTGATTCCCCAGGCTTTTGATTACAGGAGGCACATAGAGCAGGGTTTTGGTAAAGGACCATGAAGGCTTGGACATATGGAATGTCAGTCCATTTTCCCATCTTGTGACAGAAAAGATCCAATTGCAAGATGGTATTGTAATTTAGAGACCCATTTTTCTGGCCATTTTTCTCCATCCCCCAACTTATATACAGGCCAGGCAGTGTTACAGTAGAGTTTAAGTTTTTCCCTTTTCTGCCCATCTATTTTTAAAATTTTCCAGTTTTTAAGGACTCATTCCAGAGGTGTTTTTTCTGGCTTAGAAGAGGGTCATCCCATGTTGAGTAACCTGCAACCAAGGGCGCTCCTAGAAATGAAGTCCAGCATCCCGGAGACATTTACCAGGAGGCTTTTGTTGGAAGGCGGTTTGCGTGTCCTCCAAATTCCCTTCTTACCTAATGGGATTTTGAGCATCCTCTACTGTCCCATCGCCTAACCAGACATCTCTGGTCGTCAGTCCCTCATGCGAGGAGTCCCTGATAGGGGACGTTTGAACCAGTACCAGTGCATTGCCAGGACTCTCCTTGAGGGGTATCTGTTGTCTGTAAAGCTTATGTCCTATAACAATTTTCCCTACGTTGTGGTGTAGTCCTTGAGACTGAGCATCTATAAAGCCTAGGATGTGGGCTGCTTGGAAATAGCCAGCTCAATAGGTAGTCTGTAACAAGGTTTGGGCTGCCAAAGCCTGGAGTGCAGGCCTAGAGGTGCAGAAAGGAACTCCTGGAGGAATTGGAGTTGGGCGCAATGGAAAATGCCATGGGGTCAGGACCTGAGGGCCTAGACGTGGAAGTATTCCCACAGGGGATTTTTTTGGACATAGAGTAAGGTGAGAGACTAGACAGCAGAAAACCCAAAACCCTTTCCCCTGTCTGTTTGGCGGCTGCGAGAAAACTGGGGAGAGCCTGATGATTCCATCTGAAACAGGCAACAGTGAATTTGGACAATGTTTCCCGTGTAATTTAACATACCAAATGAATTCAATTAATTTAGGATCTCTCTTTGGGATGCTTGAGGAGCACTTTGAAGCACCCCAAAGTTAGTTGGAAGTCAAAAGAACTTTAGTTAGAATTTGATATTTGGGAAGTCTATCAAAAAATCTCAAAAAGTTTTAAAACACCTAGTCAGATAGAGTCATAAGTCACTGTGAAACAATTATTCCTTGAGCTAAGGTGAAAAAACTATTTCAAAAATAAATACAGATCACTTAAAGGCACAGAAACTCACACAATCTGATATCAAAAGCAACATTCCAGGAAAACTTTGTTCTCTTATGAGAGAGAAACCCAATCCAGTCTTACATCAGCCTACTCTTAATAAAATCCATTTACCTAATTAAACTTAATCCAACCTTAGAAAACCCTGACCACATACAAAATTCTTTTCTCAATGTTCCTCTTCTTCAAACCTTCTGCAACTTTCTGTAGCCATACTTTGTCGCATATTCTTTCCATTTAGAAATAACCAGCCTTAGGACAAAATCACCCTTTTTCATTTAACGAAATATATTTCCATTCCTCATATCTTCTTTTCTGAAAACACACATCCTACTTCCCATAAGCAACCATGAACTGTCTTTTTCATTAGCATTCTATAGATTGGTAGAGAACATCTCAAGGTGGCACTAAACAGCTTTAGTTCCTCTCTTACAAGGAGACAAAAGTAGGCAAATTTAGACCTGTTTAGCAATTAATGTTCCCAATATTTAATCTTTTTTTAAAAAAATAGGAATTATTTATTTATTTATATTTGGCTGTGTTGGGTCTTCGTTTCTGTGCGAGGGATTTCTCTAGTTGTGGCAAGCGGGGGCCACTCTTCATCGCAGTGCGCAGGCCCCCCACCATCGTGGCTTCTCCTGTTGCGGAGCACAGGCTCCAGACGCGCAGGCTCAGTAGTTGTGGCTCATGGGCCCAGTTGCTCCGCGGCACGTGGGATCTTCCCAGACCAGGGCTCGAACCCGTGTCCCCTGCATCAGCAGGCAGACTCTCAATCACTCTGCCACCAGGGAAGCCCAGCAATATTTAATCTTATTTGAAATGGCCTGGATACTCAATGAATTCCTATCATTTAACTTAATTTAGTTTCAAATTTACCAAAATTTGAAGAGACTGTTTTAGATGGATGTTTCCAAAACATAATTGTTCCTATAGAGTTTACCAAAAAGTTTACCAAAAATTTAATCATATCAGGTTATTTTCCCTGTTGGTAAATTTCATAACAAAAACAATATGCACTTACTGACTTTCAGTAACCCTAGGTACAATAAAAATATTACACTTAATGCTGATGACTCTAAAGACAGGTCTGTATTAATTAAACCCACCAGCTTAAGCCAGACAAACCAATTTCTACAGAACCAAAGGTCTCATAGTTCTCCCACTTGAATTTAAATCGGCCCTTTTTTTCCCCTCAGTCTGGGAACTACAGAAGAATCCGATAGTTCCTGAGAGCCCAGGCAGATGGTTATTTTGCAAAGGCAGAGGAGAAAGATGCAAGCCCCTCCAGCTCAGGCAGAAAGAATAGTTACACTGCAAAGGCAGAGGAGGGGAAAATGCAAGCTCCTTACTTTTCTTTTTGTTCTCTAAAATCCCAGCAAGTAACCCAAGGCTGGAGTCTCAGACAATGTGGGCTGCGTTTGTATTTCAAGGTTTAAATGCTCCACCATGCCCACAATTTTGGCAGAGACTTGCAGGAGCAGTTGGACAGACAAAACTACATAAAACAAAGATACCAACGACAAAAACTTAAAGACACAAACAAGAAGCTTTCAGGATAAAGGGGATGGGAGTGCAGGTATAAGGGTCAAGGGAGAGGTAAAGGGAGGAGGGACAGAAAAGACTGAAAAAGAGAAAGAGACAGCAGGAACATAAAGGTGAGAATACTGGGACAATCAGACTTCCAGCCACTACACGATATGAGGTTTAAACCTCCATCACTCTCATAAATCTCCGGTCAGGGAGAGCCCGCTGGACCAGGATCTGCACGGTGTGAGGCGAGCCTCTCCCACCTCTGCTTGCCGCCCATCAAGGGGAGCCATTGCCGGCCAGAGGGAGCAGGTCTCACAAGCTGAGAGGAGTGATGCTGTAGCTGCCGGACGTCCACTCTCTTGGAAGGAGAAGACAGAAGTAACAGAGGACAGAGAGAGAAGAAGTAGAGAGATATCAGGAGAGGGAAAAGGACAAGGGGGAGGGGAAAGCATTGCCTGAATGAGGGTCCGGAGGCCCCCAGGGGCCAGGAAGACAGACTTACCAAACGCAGTGACGCTGAAATAAGAGGTTCAGGTGGCCACTTGTCACCCACGCGGAAGCTACGTTCGGTGGTCCTGGAGGTGCCCAGATCCTCTCCCCAGAAGGGGACAACGGCCCGACGTAGGGTGCCGTAAATCTGATACCACTCAGGGTTCTTGGCCTTCCCCAGTCAATAGAAATTGACTAGAGGCCAGACAAGAAATTCAGGGAAGGCTTTACTGGGCCCCTGCTGCAGCAGGGGGAAGCGAGAACAAACAACAGATTCCCTTGCTTGCCTACTCTCCTTCTCTGCTTGTTTGAGCCAATCTAGCCACAGCTTCTTTTTTTTTTTTTAATTAATTAATTAATTTATTTTTTATTATTATTTTTAGCTGTGTTGGGTCTTCGTTTCTGTGCGGGGGCTTTCTCTAGTTGCGGCAAGCGGGGGCCACTCTTCATCACGGTGCGCGGGCCTCTCACTATCGCGGTCTGTCTTGTTGCGGAGCACAGGCTCCAGACGCGCAGGCTCAGTAGTTGTGGCTCACGGGCCCAGTTGCTCCGCGGCATGTGGGATCCTCCCAGACCAGGGCTCGAACCCGTGTCCCCTGCATTGGCAGGCAGATTCTCAACCACTGCGCCACCAGGGAAGCCTGCCACAGCTTCTTATACAGCCCATATGCTCCCCCAACTCCAGAGACTCCAGTCAGACTCTCTAAATGAGGCACTCTTCCCTTGACATGAGGTGAAGGGGAATCACACCCTCCCCTCTCCCCATGACAGTGGAAGAAGCACACAGCATCCAAAAACTCTCTCCAAAGCACATCTTTCATTCCCCTACTCTTTGGAGGCTAGGGAATCAGTCCTACCATTTCGTAGCATGTCCTGTTTGGAGAATCTGGCTCCTCCCTTTAGATTGTGGAGTCCTTGGTACCCACTGTCTTGTTTTTAGCTCTGGCGCTGTATCAACCAAAACTGAGACACAGAGCCACATCAACATCCTTTCCCATCTGCACTGCTGCTCCTGCCGTCTCTTTGTTAGTATTTTCCAGTATATCTTTTCCTATCCTTTTACTTTCAACTTCCCTGTGTCATTTTGCTTTATAGGTGTCTATTATAGACAGTCAATTGATTTTTTTTAACCTAATACATAATCTCTATTTTAATTAGGTACCTTTAACTCATTCATTGTGATATTGAATTTATTTCTGCTATCTTATCTTTTCTGTTTTCCATGCCTTTCTGGTTGTTTCTTTTCCCCATCTCCTTTTTTTTTTTTTTTTTTGACTTTGGATGAGTTGATTGAGTTTTCTTTGTTCATTTCTTCTCAAATGGTTTGAAAATTGTATAGTTTATTTCTCTTTTAATGGCTTCTATTATTAACACATATATTAAAAGGTTTTTTTCTAACAATTGCCAGTATTAATCAGAATCTATATCCCCTAAATAATATAAGCATCATGACAGGATTTTACTGCCCTCTGTATTTGACCAATTCTCCCTTTTATCACCCATGTTGATTTAAATCTCTTTGGATTTTAATTACAGATTGTTATTAATTTTTTACAACCAATACCAGTTTCCAGGCTATTATGCCAATTTTAAAATGTTATTTTCTTAAACAGACTTTTGAGTAAATGACCATCTTCCTCTGTATTCCACATACTTTCTCCACGTACTTTTCTTTGAAGGATTTCTAAAAGCAAATTGGGACAGTTACTATTGGGAGAGGCAGAGAGCAGAGTGGGTAATACCTCGGTGGCCAAGCCTCAGCTCCTGGCTTTGATCTCCACTGTACCCTTGGAAGGAGCATTTTTTACCTTTTCTCATCTCCTTACCTGCTCTGATCTGAACATGGTCCTGACCACTCTCTATCCAAGCCCCTGTACCTCTACCCATTTCTTATTCTTTATTTTATTTCTTAGCACTTGAAAGAAAAAATCTATTTAGTGACTTCAACATAGGATCCATGAAGGGGGGGAGTTTGCCTATTTCACTGTAGCCTTGAAGCCATTCTCAGCCCAGCCCAGTTTCATGAGATGCCAGCCTCAGTCATTGTCCTTAGACAAAGTAGGAAGTCACTTGGTCTGCTGTACTCTAGGGCTCCGAACTTTTTGTGATCTTGCTTGTCTGGCTCCACATAGGCAGAGCAGCATCCTTAGGATCTATTGCCTTTGCTTCTTATCTAGCTAATAATTCTCCAGGCCAGACGAGGAAATGACTCTTCAAGCTCCCCAAACTCAAGCTCTGGCGCCCTCTAGTGGCCATCGACAGGCTTGCAATGTCAGCACAATTCCAGACTCTCGCCTCTGCGCTCTTCTCCTCAAGGTATCATTTCCAGTAGTAGAAATCCAAATGCCGGAGCAAGGATAGGAATTGAAAAGGAGAACTCAGCACACTCTCCTAACGTCACCTCCAACATCGTCCCCTCTCCGCTACCACGCCTTCCGAAGAAATTCACAGACAGCTTGGAGACATTTTAATCTCCCTCTTTTAGAAGTGCTTATCTACGATTTTCAAGCAAGGCAAGAGGGTTGTCTTCTGGTTCTCAAACTTGAGGGGGTATCTGAAGGTCAGCAGTGCCTCTCTTTGGCAGTGGACATCCAGAAAACCCCTCCAGCTCCTTAGCAGCATTAAGCTACAGGTTCAATGTCCCTACCTAGTGGTAAGACCACTGACACCATCTGCAGACTTTGCCAGGAATCTGTCAGCAAACTCCACCCCCAGGAGAGCTGCCTCATCTAAAATCTGAAAGGGAACAATTCAGTCGTGAGGGTCTAATTCTTAGAAGGACTCCAGTGGGACTGGACGAAAGAAGGTACTACGTATTGCCAGTAGCTTGGGCTTGCCCTCCCTCCCAAGGATCCACCACTGACCCTCACCCAGTCCTCCAGCCACGTGTAGTGTGGTGTCCACCTTCTCATGACAGGGCGGTTAGTGGGAGACCATCTTCTCAGTAGGTATAGAGACTCAGAGATGTTGGGCACCTCATGCGACACAGGCTATACCACTACAGATGAACACTAACAATGGGTGACAAAGGACACCATCATGGGGAGAGGAGGTGCAGCTGTTGCCACCCTGTGGTCCTCAGTCTTGCTTGACTCAAGGCCATGGTCAGTGATCACCTAGGACAGGGGCTGGCAAGCTATGTCCATGGGTCAAATCTGGTCTGCCACTTGTTTTTGTACGACCCATGAGCAAAGAATGCCTTTTAGGGGCTTCCCTGGTGGTGCAGTGGTTGAGAATCTGCCTGCCAATGCAGGGGACAAGGGTTCGAGCCCTGGTCTGGGAAGATCCCACATACCGCGGAGCAACTGGGCCCGTGAGCCCCAATTACTGAGCCTGCGCGTCTGGAGCCTGTGCTCCGCAACAAGAGAGGCCACGATAGTGAGAGGCCCATGCACCGCGATGAAGAGTGGCCCCCGCTTGCCGCAACTAGAGAAAGCCCTCGCACAGAAACGAAGACCCAACACAGCCAAAAATAAATAAAGCAATTTCTAGGAAGAGGTATTATTTTTAAAAAAAAGAATGCCTTTTATATTTTTAAATGGCTGGGAAAAAATCAACACACAAAAATTATATGAAATTAAAACTTCCATGTCCATTAATAAGGTTTTATTGGAACATGGCCATACTCATTCCTTTAGATGTTGCCTATGGCTGCTTTCATGTCATAATGGCAGAGTTAAATAGTTGCAGCAAAGACCATATGGCCCACAAAGCTGAAAATATTTACTCTTTGGTCCTTTACAGAGAAAGTTTCCTGACTTCTCTCCTAGAAGATCAATGTCTTCTAGTTCATTGCAAACTTCAGGGACTCGATTGGGTGGGGTAAAAAAAAATGTGTAGTGGAGCCTTGCAGGGAGTAAAGGTGAATTCACATTGTGAAGGCCCTAACTGAAGATTTTGGATTTAATCCAGTGGGCCATAGGGGGTCTTTAGAGTTAGTGCCAGGATTAGAGAAGTACGTTCTGGAGACTTAACATGGCATTAATGGGTAGGAAGGATTGAATGAGAGGAGACTTACGAGGTAGAGAGACGTGGCGAGGAGTAACAACTGAGGGTTTGATGTAAGAAGAGTCCAAGAAGAGGAAGAAGTGGCTACTGGTGGCATGCTGGGGACAGTGAAAGAGCGCAGCAGACAGGCTGTGATCAAAGAGGCAAAGACAAAGAGGCTGAGGACATCAGTAGAGTGCAGGAATGAGACACCAAGAGCCTGTGTCCACAGGACCTAGGGACATCCCTGAGGCTAATCTGGTTTTGCCAACTGGTATCATTCCTAACCAGATAATCCTGCAGGTAGATTTACTTTCGCTTTCCACTAGCATCTTTAAAATACAACATAGAACCTGACAGATTATAGACATGGAACAAAGGCATGGGCACAGGAGGTAAGCAATTTGAGATTGATGGGCATCATTGTGTACATTCATAGGTAGGAATGGCTGGGGAACTCTGAAAGCTAATAAGTCTTTTTCAAATCCCCCTAAACTATCAGCTTCTGCCCAGACACCTCTTGGTTCCTTGCAATACATTTTCATTAGGTTGCAATTAACTGGTATGATCAGAGTTATTAAGGAGTGGAAATCATCATAATTTCTAAAGAAAAGTAGGCTACATGACTGTTCCTATAAAATTATATCAGAAGATAAGCTATTACTTCAGCCCTGAAAGTTTCCACGAGCAAATCTGTTTATGACAGGAAAGGGGAAAACCATGAATTTAATAGTTTTTAAAAGGAAGCACATTGTAATATGAAAATAACTTTACCATATTACTTGAACTTACATATGGTACTATTTACACCTTTCAGAACTCATCCTCAGTTTGTAAATGTACTAGAAGACATAAGGTCCAAATTAAACTTTGAGTTTAAAACTTCAGTGATGTGAACTGTAGTGGAAAGAACAGTTGATTTTTATCTTTTACATTTCCATTTTAGGGTGGAGAAATTTTTTCTATGAGCACGACTTAATAGCAGCATAGATCATTGTAATAGACATAGATGGGATTTTTAAAATAACAATTCATTGTTGTAAAATAGTTGCAGAGCACAAATTTAAGGGTAAGTCCCTAAAATTTTTGTATATGTTTACTTTCCTCTCGTCAATCTCAAATTTCTTACACTACTCTTAGTTCATCAATTTACTATTGCAGAACTTACTCGCTCAAAATACTTTTTAAAATGACGTTATATCTAAGAGTCTATAAGATGGGAAGACTTTCTGAGATTTTTAGCCACAAAAAGTCAATGATGCCCAAAGCTATACAAGAAGCAGTGACCGGAATCAGATTCAGACTTTCAGAACACCTAAACTGCACAAATGTGAAAAACTCCAAATGACTTTTAAAAATCATTATTTCAAAAGCAATTCCGAACATAAAAACGTAAACACTTTAGATCTGTATACAGAAATACCACACTGAAAGAGGTAAGGAAGGAGAGAAATTTAAAAATAGGAAAGCTATATAAATAATAGGCAAAAACAGAGAGAACATTGGCCCACTTTTGATGTTCTATCTGTCCTGGTCTCTCCCAGCACTGGATGACTCATATCAATTTTCCTTCCTCGCAAGAAACTGTCCGTGAAGCTCCTGGTTCCTGGCTCCAGCTGGCTATGGCTTAGAATGTAATATCTTCCTGGTTTTTGGCCAAGATGGAGCAGGCAGACCCTGAGCTCACCTCCTCCTACAGGCTCACTACAACTGCGCCATTTACAGAGCAGCCATCTATGAGAACAACCTGAGGACTAGCAGGAAAAAAGCATGCACAGCTAAAGATGTAAAGAAGAAACCACAGTCACATGGGTAGGAGGGGTGGGGACACAGGAGAGTCGAGACCCATACTCCTGGGTAGGTGACCCACAAACAGTAGGATAGTCACAATTGCAGAGGTTCTCCCCAAAGAACGAGGGGTCCAAGACCTACACTGGTCTTCCCAGCCCAGTAGTCCTTCAACAGGAGGACGAGTCCCCAGAACATGTGGCTTTCAGTGCCAGCGGGGCCTGTGTACAGGATAGCCAGAGGGCTGTAGGAAACAGAGACTTATCTTAAAGGGTGAATGCTAAATCTCACACGCTCCAAATCCCAGTGTGGAGGCAGTAATTTGCAAGGAGCCTGAGTCAGACCCACTTGCTGATCTTAGAGGGCCTCCCAGAGAGGCAAGAGGCAACGGGGACTCCTCCTGGGGACACAGACGCTGGTGGCAGCCATTTTGGGGAGCTCATTCTACCACAAGGACACTGGTACTGGTAAGCACCATTTGGAGTTCTCCCTCTAGCCTGTTTGTTCTGGGGGCTTACCTGCCCACCAGTGGGTTGGCACCAGTCCCAGGACTTCCCAGGCCAAACAGCCAGCCACACGGGGAACCAGCCCCACCTACAAGCACACCCGAAGTAATCGACCCCACCACAGCCGACGGGCCCATGCAGCCCACATAAGGGGCACCCCTTGAGCATACAGCGTTGCTGAACCCCATAGGATGTCTCCTACATAAGGTCACTTCTCCAAAATCAGGAAGAGTAACCGACCTACCTAATACATGGAAATAAACACAGAGAAGTGGGCAAAATGAGGAGACAGAGGAATATATTCCAAATGAAGTAATAACACAAAACTTCACAAGAAGAATTTAACAAAGTGCAGCCAAGCAATCCACCCAATAAAGAGTTCAAGGTAACTTGATCACGAAGGTGCTCAATGAACTCCGGAGGAGAATGGATAAATACAGTGAGAATTTTAACAAAGAGTTAGAAAATATAAAGAAGAACCAAACAGCTGAAGAATACAATAACTGAAATTAAAAATACGCTAGAAGGAATCAACAGTAGATTAGATGATACACAAAAACAGATCAGTGAACTGGAAAACAGAGTAGAGGAAATTACCCAGGTTGAACAGAAAAAAGAATTTTGTCAAATAAGGACAGTTTTATAAAATAAGCTACAAGGACATATTGTCTTTTTATTATATTTTAACAGTCTTATTGTACAGCTCTCTGGCCAGTTTGTTCTCAGACACACATGCAGGATAAACACATACTTAACATTAAATGATTATTTATTTTCCAGGTTTAAAAGTTTTGAAATACATATGTACAAGCTAAATAAAACAAACTACACTCAGAGAACCACTGTAGAGCAGAACATATAAATATACAAGGTCTGTCTTATAGGATACAAAAATGATAATATTATCAAATACAAAGAAAAACATTCAAGAAATGTAGGCAAATTGGACCATCTTGGCAAACAATATATTCACTAAGATGAGCCAGGACAAACCCTTTAAACATGAGGGCAAAATTTCTTTTCTACATCTCCCAGCTGCCTGGCTTTCTTTTTCTGTGCTGTTCTGTGTACTTCTGAATTATACAGCAGAGCTGACTTCTCCTACCCACCCCCTCTTCTGCAAGGTGTGCAGCCCTAGGCCTAAGGGGTGGCCACTGGGTGAATGCTGGGCTGTGTGGAGGAAAGGAGCTTAGATAAGTGAGCTAGGGGGTCCATGCACATATGTGCCACCCCTTTGAGTTGCAGAGCAGATCCACAGAGGTCCCATTTGTGCACTTTACACAGGGACAGGTCTACTGAAAGGAAGAGCTGGATATTCTTGATCAGGACAATGGTAAAATCTAGCGGTTTCAGTCATCCATGAGAACAGAAGGTGCTATCCTGTAGAGACCCAATTCTACAGTAAAAAATGACAGTGAAGCAGAAAGAGAGACCATGTTATTTCTAATACCTAAAAGTCCAAGCCACCTGACTTATATTCCCCACTGAAATGCAGTAGGATGAAGGAGGAAGATCCTAGGAGACTTTGCTCTGAGGCCCATCAGTCTCTGGAAAACCAGACACTGAGGTGAAATGGGCCTCCAGGGGAAAGGAAAGATCAGATTTAGAGAGAGGATACTGGCAAAAACAACTCTAGGAATAGGGCTGCCAGATAAAATATAGTATGCAACATTCATGATATTCTTGTACCAAGAAATTATTTGTTGTTTATCTGAAATACAAATCTAACTGGGCATCCTATATTTTTATTTGGTGCATCTAGCGACCCTATCTAGGAGAGGCAGGAGGGCTGCTCTGGCCCATCCCTCTGCATTTTACCCTACCCCCTCCCAACATCTCTCCTATATTATTCAGCAAACATAAGTAATAGTCAGAAAATCAGGCAGAAAGAAGTGAATGAGGGGGAGAGAGAGAAAGAAGAAGGTGGGAAGAGAAGGCAGGAAGAAAGGAAGGAAAGCTAAGGGAAGAAATAAGAGACAGAAAGAGAAATACAAAGAAAGACAGAAGCATCTATCTTAAAAAAAACAAAAAACAAAAATTTCCAGGGAAACAGATTTTTTAAAAGTTAAAGAAATAGTTTCAAAGAAATTACAAACACGACCTTACATTAAAAAGAGCTGAGATTGTGACCACCTAGAGGCGTGGGATAGGGAGGGTGGGAGGGAGGGAGACGTAAGAGGGAAGAGATATGGGAACATATGTATATGTATAACTGATTCACTTTGTTATAAAGCAGAAACTAACACACCATTGTAAAGCAATTATACTCCAATAAAGATGTTAAAAAAAAAAGAGCTGAGAAAAGAAACAAAATAATTCAAAGAAGAGCTTATAAGCCAATAGAAGGAAACTAAAAAATAGTGAGCCAAGAAAGCTTAGGAGAGAAATGAAAGAAAAATAAAACTGTCACAGAGATAAAAAGCCACATTAGAAGCAATGAAAATAGAATAAACAAAATTTAAACACATTTCTGGGGGATAGTATGTATGAGGAAATAGAATAAAATGGAACAAGCTACAGAGACAGTTCTTGTGAACATGTTAAACATGGTAGACACAGTAAATACAAAATAGCTATTATTTGTGTTTCTGAATAAGAAAGCAAAACAAAGGGAAAAAATTTTAATCTGATAACAATGGTAATTATAATAATAGTTACTATTTATTTGAGCACTTGCTATGCACCAGGCACTGTTCTAAGTATTCTGAGGATTATCTCGTTTAATCCTCATAACAATCCTGGT
The DNA here is from genome assembly GCF_949987535.1 of Balaenoptera acutorostrata. Lineage (NCBI taxonomy): Eukaryota > Metazoa > Chordata > Mammalia > Artiodactyla > Balaenopteridae > Balaenoptera > Balaenoptera acutorostrata. Next base: position 68,593,322 of record NC_080074.1, read on the forward strand.
AAGTACTATTATTCTTCCCATTTTAAAGGTGAGAAAATTGAAGCAGAGAGAAGTTAGGTAACTTCCTAAAGTCACACAGTAGTGGTAGAGCCAGGATTTAAAACTAGGCAGCCTGATTTAACAATCTATATTCTTAAACACTCAAAACATTTCTGAAGTCAAGAAAGTCTTCTAAAATTGCAGATCTAGAAAGCATATCTTATCCCAGGAAAGATGGATTCATTGTAAATAACACTAGTTTATCTCTTGGTATAGAGACTAAAATTTAAGAATAAAGAATGATGGGAGCATCCCAGTGGAAAAAGCAGGTCATAGACAAGGGAAAAATTGGTTTGGCCTCAGAATTCACCATAACCAAACTTGATGCTGTATGGTAGTGCTGCAGTCTGTAAGGGTCTGAAAGACAGGAAGCGGACTATGAAAAGCTTATAGCAAGCTAAGTTGTTCTGTAAGTATAAAACTAATGAGAAATATTTTCAGCATGTAAGATTCCAGGAAATTCAGTACCCGTTGACTTGTATCATTCTCCTGCTTTAGACCATTCAAGACTATGGGTTAAAGTCCAAACTCTACAGTCAGCCTTTATGAATTCCTTCACAGTCTCTCTTCTACCTACTTTTTCAATCTTATCTGGGGCCAGTCGTTCCAGAGCCCTTGCTCTACTAAATGTCACGCTCAGTTCTAAACCTTCCTTCATTGTTTTCAATTCAATAGTTACTTACCAAACACCTCGGATGTTGCAAGCCCTGTGCTAGGCACTGGGGTACAGCAATTCTGTAACTGAGCAGGACCCTATGGGGCCTTCTTGGGACAGACCCTTTCCCCATGTCCTCTGCCTGCCTCTTGTTTGTAGAAAAGTTGTAGTCTCCTAGGCCTCCCCTGAGTCACAAAAGCCTGGCTGAAGAATTAACGATTGAAAGGGTGTGAATGTGTAGTGACAAAAATAGCAGTTGGGCCAGGAGAACTGGTAATAATTCAAATGGTAAATCAACCATATGGCAGTCACAGAATCTTGAGTTCCTCCCTGAAGTACCTAGATAACAGTATCTGATGCACATTTCCCGAGTTGTTTTACAGATACTAAAACCCCCACCAAATAGAAGTTAACTACTTGATGACCATGAGCACATAACCCCCAGACCTATTGGAGCCTGAAGATTGATAATGTTAACCCCTGTGACACCACCTTGTTGCCTTACCGTCATCCAGAGGATTGTGCACAAGCTGATCACACACCCCATGATTCTCCTCCCTCACATTGCCTTTATAAACCCTTCCCTGAATACCATCAGGGAGTTCAGGTCTTGAGCACGAGCCACCTGTTCTCCTTGCATGGCATTGCAATACACCTTTCTCTGCTCCAAACTCCAATGTTTTGGATTGTTTGGCCTCACTGTGCATTGGGCACATGAACTTGAGTTTGACAACAATCCTATCCTTAGGCAGCTTATAATCTAGTGGGGGAAGTCAGAACAAACAATAATTGCAAGTAGGATGCATGCCACAAAAGCAGAAGCACAGTGTGCTGTCTAGGATGCCAGGGAAGGCCTTCCTGAAAAATTGGCATTTCCACTGAAGGATGAAGTAGAATTACCTGGGCAAACAGGGAAAAGATGGAGGTAGGGGCTTGAAGAGAATTGCCAGCAGAAGGAAAAGACCCAGAGCTGAGAGAGGGTATTATCTCTATAAGGGACTAAAAATATCTAGTATGGCTAAACGTAACAATTAAGGGAAGAGTGATATGAGATGTGGCTGCCGAGGAAGCAAAGGAGAGCTGACCAGCTATACCTGCAAGTCATGTGAATACCTTTGTGTGAGTGTCTCTGGTCGCAGCTGTTTCCTGTTTGTCTTCAGTAAGGGTTATTAATAAAAAAGTCTACTGTGACTGCTGAGGGCAGGGCTCTAAGTTCAGAGCACCCCACCACTGAGGTCTCCTCTGACTTGGTGGGCACAGTCTCATATGCGCTGTTGATGCCTAGGAAGACCTTATCTACCTATATCACCCACTAATGCATCCTTATGTGATAAGTAAGTTCCATGTCTTTTTGAAAAATAAACGTTTCATTTTAGAAGACTTTAAGCTTACAGAACTGTTGCAAAAATAGAACAAGAACTTCCACATACCTCCCACACACTTGCCCCTTTTGTTAACAACATCTTACATTAGTATGGTACATTTGTCACAACTAATAAACCAATATTGATACACGATTATTAACTGAAGTCCATATTTTGTCCTGATTTCCTTAGTTTTTACCTAGCGTCTCTTTTTTGTTCCAGGATCCTATCCAAGATTTCATACTACATTTAGGCATCATGTCTTCTCTAACAGTGAGAGTTTCACAGACTTTCCTTGCTTTTAATGACCTTCACTGTTTTGAGGAGTACTGGTCAGGTATTTTGTAGAATGTCCCTCGATTTGGGGTTTGTCTGATGTTTTTCTTATGATTGAACTGGGGTTTATGCATTTTGGAGAGAAAGACTGCAGAGGTAAAGTGCCAGTCTCAACACATCATATCAAGGGTACCTACCACCAACATGTTGGTGTTGACCTCGATCACCTGGCTAAGGTAGTATTTGTCAGGTTTCTCCACTGTAAAGTTACTTTTTTTCCTCCTTTCCATACTGTATTCTTTACAAGGAAGTCATTATGCACACCCCACACTTAAGGGGTGGGGAGATATGCTCTACCTCCTTGAGAGCAAAGTATCTATGTAAATAATTTGGAATGCTCCTGCATAGAAAATTTGTAATTATTTTATTTATTTATTCAATCATTTCTTTATATCAGTATGGACTCATAGATATTTATTTTATTATTTGGGTTATGATCCAATACTACTTATTTGTTTTGTGGCTAAAATTGTTCCAGCTTAGGCCATTGGGAGCTCTTTCAGTTGGCTCTTGTGTCCCTTTGACATACCACATTGTTGTGGTTTTTATTTCTTTGAGCATGTCCTTACTTTCTGGAACTACAAAACACTACAGGATCATAATGTATGTTCCTTGTCCCCACTCTAGAATAACCTTTTCTCCAAAAAGCCCTGGTTCCAAGGACAACAGTATTAGAAACCAAGACCTGGGTGTTGGGTGTTCATTGCTACTGGGGTGTCATAGCTTCTAGGCTCTCTTAGCTGACAGAGAAAGGAAATACATGTTTGTGTGCTGACCCACATATGCACACATATCTGAATATTTATGTATCCCTCTGTACCTATATTAAGCTAAACATGAGTTCATATTGATGTTTCTAACTGAAATCCTTGACCACATATATAAATCATTCCAAACTTTGCCTCTTTTCTTGTCTATAACCTCCTACTTCAACAGTCAGGAACATAGCTCCCACAATCTGCTATTCATTCACTTAATTCCAGCATACATTTTTAGTGATTTCAGAATTGTTAAATCATACCTCCATGAAAAATGACTTTACCAACTAGAGTACAGTGCTTATGTACAGTTCCTTTTGCATTTAGTCTTTGTTCCTACTCATTTCCAAAGTTAGTTAGGTTAGCACATCCCCTGACCCCACTCCCTGAAATAGTTACATTCTTTTCTCACAGTCTGCATTCCATCCTGGGATTCCCCAACCTCCTAAATAATTTTTAAATTATTTAAATTTGCTATCAATACATTAAGGTTCCCTCTTTGTGTTGTAAATTTCTTTGGATTTTAATAAATACACAATGTATTTATTATTACAGTGCCATACAGAATATTTACCACCATAAAAAAATCTCCTATTTTACCTATTCAAACCTCCCTCCTCCAAAACTGATCTGTTTACCATCTCTACAGGTTTGTCTTTTCCTGAATGTCATATAAATTGAATCATACAAGATATAACCATTTCAGACTAGCTTCTTTTTCTTAGCAACATACATGCAAGAGTCACCCATGTTTTTGCATGGTTGATAGCTCATTCTTTTTTATGGCTGAAGAGTATTCCATTGTATGGAAGTACCATAGTTTGTTTATGCACTCAACTATTGAAGGACATTGATTGCTCCCAGTTTTGTGACAATTATGAATAAACCTGCTATCGACATTTGCATGCAAGTTTTTGTGGACATAATTTTTAAATTAATTTGATAAATACTTAGGGACATGATTGCAGAATCATATGGTAAGGCTATGTTTAGCCTTGTTAACTCTAATCTTATTATTTCCTTCTTCTGCTTCCTTTTGGTTTAGTTTTCTCTCCTTATATAAGGAACTTATTCTAATTCCTTCAGGGGAAGGCTAGGTTATTAATTTGAGATCTTTCTTTTTAAATATAGTTGTTTGCAGCTATAAATGTTCCCCTTAGCACTGTCTTTGCTGCATCCCATAAATTTGGGTATGTTGTGATTTCTTTTTTCCCCCAAATTTATTGAGGTATAATTGAGGTATAACATTGTGTAAGTTTAAGACAAGTTTAAGACTTGATACACTTATATATTGAAAAATCATTACCAACATAGTGTTAGCTAACACCTCCATCACATCATATAATTACTATTTCTTTTTTGTGGTGAAAACATTTAGGATTTACTCTCTTGGTAATTTTCAAGTATATAATACAGTATTATTAACTATAATCACCATGTTGTATATCAGATCCCCAGAACTTATTCATTTTACAACTGGAAGTTTGTACACTTGGACTAACATGTCCCCATTTCTCCCACCTCCAGCCTCTGGTAAGTGTTGTGTTTTCATTTTTGTTTGTTTCAAGATATTTAATTTTAATTTGCTTCATTTTGTTTTTATTTTAATTTGTTTCAAGATGTTTTCTAATTCCCCGTGTGATTTCTTCTTAGACCATTGGTTAAGACTGTGTTATTTATTTTCCACATGTATGTGAATTATCCAGACTTCCTTCTGTTATTTATGTCTACTTTCATTCCATCATGATTGGAGAAGATACTCTGATTTCTATTACTTTCAATTTATTGAGACTTGTTTTGTGGCATAACATGTGATCTAACCTGTAGAATGTCCCATGTGCACTTGATAGGAACATGTATTCTTCTGTTGTTGAACAGAGTGTTCTGTATGTCTGTTAGGTCTAGTTATTTTATAGTGTTCTTCATGTCTTCTATTTACTTCTCGATATTCTGTCTAGTTGTTCTATCCATTATTGAAAGTGGGGTGGTGAAGTCTCCAACTACTCTTATTGAATTTCCTATTTCTCCCTTCAGTTCTGTCCATTTTGCTTCATATATTTGGGGGCTCTGTTGTTAGGTGCATATATGTTTATAATTATTACATCTTCTCAATAGAGTCACCCTTTTTTTTAACATCTTAATTGGAGTATAATTGCTTTACAATGGTGTGTTAGTTTCTGCTTTATAACAAAGTGAATCAGCTATACATATACATACATTCCCATATCTCCTCCCTCTTGCGTCTCCCTCCCACCCTCCCTATCCCACCCCTCTAGGTGGTCACAAAGCACCGAGCTGATCTCCCTGTGCTATGCAAGTGCTTCCCACTAGCTATCTATTTTACATTTGGTAGTATATATTAGTCCATGCCACTCTCTCACTTCATCCCAGCATACTCTTTCCCTTCCCCATGTCCTCAAGTCCATTCTCTACATCTGCATCTTTATTCCTGTCCTGTCCCTAGGTTCTTCATAACCATTTTTTTTAAGATTCCATATATATGTGTTAGCATACGGTATTTGTTTTTCTCTTTCTGACTTACTTCACTCAGTGTGACAGTGAAGTCATATATATTTTATCAATATATAATGTCTTTTGTCTTTAGAAGCAATTTTTGGGTTAAAGTCTATTTGGTCTGATATAATTATAGCCATCCCAACTCTCTTTTGTTTATTATTTGTATGGCATAATCTTCTCCATCTGTTCATTTTCAGTGTATTTGTGTTTTTAAATCTAAAGTGAGTCTTTTATAGACAGCATATGGTTGCATCTTTTTAAAAATTCACTCTACCATCTCTGTCTTTTAATTGGAGAGTTTAATCCATTAACATTTAATGTAATTACTGATGAGAAAGGAATTACTTATACCATTTTTCTATATGTCATATCTTTTTTTCCCTCAATTCCTCTATTACATTTTTGTATTTCATAGATATTTTCTGGTGTACCACCTTGATTTCTTTCTCATTTCTTTAATTATATATTTTTTAGTTGTTTCCTTAATTATTACCTGGTGATTACAATTAACATCTTAATTTATAAGAACTTAGTTCAAATCCAGGTTAGTTTCAGTAGTCTACAAAAATATAGCTTCTATATGGCTCCATCCCCTTTATAATGTTATTGTCACAAATTACATCTTTATACATTGTGTGTCCATTAATATATACTTATAATTATTGTTTTATGCATTTGTCTTTTAGATCATGTAGAAAAAAGAGGTGTTACAAACCCAAAATATATTAATACTAACTTCATATTTATGTGGTTATCTTTACAAATGTTCTTTATTTCTTCAAGTGAACTTGAAGTACTGTTTAGTGTCCTTTCATTCCGGCCAGAAGGACTCCCTTTAGCATTCTTATAGAGCAGGTCTATTAGCTATCTGTGTTTATCTGGGAGTGTCTTAATTTCTTCATCCCTGAATGATAGTTTTGCTGGATATAGAATTATTGGTCATTTTAGACTGCTAGGGCTACCATAACAAAATACACAGACTAAGTGGCTTGAACAACAGAAATTAATTTTTCTCACAGTTCTGGAGGCTGGAAGTCCAAGGTTGAAGTGTCAGGCAGGGTTGGTTTCTGGTGAGGCCTCCCTCCTCAACTTGCAGATGGCACCTTCTTGCTATACCCTTGGATGGCCTTTATGCTGTGCATGCATGTCGTAAGAGCAATCTGTGGCATCTCTATCAGATCAGGGCCTCACCCTTATGACTTTACTTATCTTTTCACTAAATTTAAGGGTTTTTTTTTGCTATATTAATAGTTGCTCTGCTTGTTGTGAGCTTTTGTTTAGATTCCATATTCCTCCAGAAGTTTATTCTGACAGTTTTTGCCAGCTTATTCATTGCTTTTGTTGAGGGATAGACTTTTGGAGTTCTCTACTCTGCCATTTCACTGAGAGCTCTCTTTTGCCCATTAAAAAAATTTTTTTTTCTTATTGTTGAGTTTTGAGTTCTTTGTATATTTTGAATACAAGTCCTCTATTTGATATGCAAATATTTTCTCCCAGAAAATGACCTGTCTTTTCATTCTTTTAACAGTATCATTTGCAGAGCAAAATATTTGAATTTAAATAAAGTCTAAAATCCATTATTTTCTTTCATGGATCATGCTTTTGGTGTTATATCGAAAAGCTCATCACCAAACTCAAAATCATGTATATTTTCTCATATGTTTACTTCTATAAACTTTACAGTTTTGCATTTTATACTTAGGTTTATGATCCACTTTGAGTTAATTTTTGTGCAGGTGTAAGGACCGTGTCTGCATTCATTTTTTTGCATATGGATGTCCAATTGTTCCAGCAATATTTGTTGAAAAGACTGTTCTTTCTCCATTGAACTGCCTTTATACCTTTGCAAAAATCAGTTGACTATATCTCTGTCACTCTATTTCTGGGTTCTCTATCCTGTTTCATTAATCTATGTGTCTATTATTTTTCCAGTACTATGCTACTTGATTACAGTAGCTTAATAGCTTATAGCTTTGAAACAGGGTAGCGTGAGTCCTCCAATTTTACTCTTCTTTTTCAGTTTCGTCTTGGCTATTCTATGTTCAGATCTGTATTTTTTACTTTAATTATCTTTTTCAAACACACCATACCAGAACAATTGCCAAGCATGGTGAACTTTAAAGTATGTAATATTAGGTAAATGTGTTTGAGAAAGAGGAATAAAGGTGTTCCAAGGGTCCCTTGCTAGGCAATCATAAAAAGCACAGGAAAATTTGTTGAAAAAACACAAGGAAGGGCAGAAAATTTACAAGGTTTACTACTCTAAAGCACTGTGGAAAATGTGGAGTTATTAACGCTGCCATCCTAGATCCCTACATTTCATACGTGATTACCAGGCAAAAGATTTTTTTAGGTCAATGTTTGAAATTGTGAACCTATTCACTATAACCAAAACCTCTTATAACATTATGACTGACAAAGATACAATTTTACTAGAGTCAATATACACAAGTAAGCCTATCCTTTAAAAATAGAATAACTAAAAATGTTGGAATTTTGATAAAAAACAAGGTCTATGACAAAAATCACCTAAGAGATAGTGTGTCACATTCTATACTAGTTTTTCCAATGATAAAATTTTAAAATGAATTTGTTGCTAAGATGAACAAGTGCCTATACTTATTCCTGATGTCTCCAGAAAAATTTAGTAAATCTGAGAAAAAGAATCATTATGACAGAAGATTCTTCCAAAGGACTATAAGAGCTTCTTCAGCTTAAGGGGCAATGCAAAGTTGTCACATAATTAATGTTCCTCCTTCCAAATTCGTCAAAGTACTCAGAATGATGGATTTTTCAAACAAGCAAGAAAGCTCAGGGAATTTTATTTTTATCACCGTCTAGAAAGAAACAATGCTCATCTCTTCCTTTGAGTAATATAAATTTTAGTGTCTTCTCCTTAGTACTTAGTGTTTCAGAATCTTCAGGAAATGTTAAGAGTTAGAACTAAAATAAAATGATATTAAAATAATCAGTGGTGATTCCACTTGAAATAACTTGATCTCTACTTAAGGGAAAGCATCTATTTAATATCTTCCTTAGGAGACAATATGGCAAAGTAGCATTTTATAGTCAATTATCTAACATCTTGTTTCCTTGTTCCTCCAAAACACAGGAACTCTTTCTTATAGGTTCTATAATGAGAACTTTTTCTGTTGGATGCTATTAAAATTTCCTTTGTGTGTTGTAATTTGGAAGGAATGGTGTTAATGTTGGTGTTCTCTACATTAGCATTGCCTTTATTTTCAGCTGTGTTTGGGAGTGAGGTGAGTCATTTTTCACTTTCCTTAAAAGAAATTAGGATGAGTCCTTTTTTTAATATGGCTAATAAAAAACTCATTTTGAAAGTGGCATATTGTGACTTATGGGTAATTAATACTGGCTTGCTTTACCACTTTTGACACAATTATAAGCCAACACAAGTTTTACTTTATTCCTTTATCAGCTGAGTATATGTCATTTTAGCAGGGGTTCTTTTACTTATTTGTCTCAGTCACTCATTGATAACAACTTTAGGCTAAGAAAAAAAATCTGCTGCTTTTTACTAATAGTAACAAGGGTAAAAAGGGCTTACATGTCAAGATATTGAGTAGATATTAATATAATGTAGCCAAATTTCACTTGACATCGCAAATTCTGTCACATTTTTACTAAGGCCCAAATTTTACTGCCTAGTTACTGCATAGTGATGATGTAGAGTCTCTGATCCTTTGCAAAGTACCCCCTAAGTAGTCCTCAGATGTCTTGCTTGTCCTTAACTCCCACCATATTTATTCTATTAGAGTACAAAGAAACAAAAACACTCTCCCACTGTTCTATCTAACAAAGTAATTCTTTGCTGATGACTACTGCTGCCCTATTGAGCACTTGTGGGAACTTAATACCATCACATGCTGTTCCTCTGCATTTCATTGTCCCTCCTACAGCTTTGCCAGGCACAGCAGTTTTCCAGAGACAACCACACTTAGCTCTCATGGTGTCCAAGCTGCATTGTTGTCCAGAGCAGGAATGGGCAGATGGCTCCCTCAGATTTCTAAACTACTCTGAGTGCAGTGCTAAAGACGTTTGGGACCCAGTGGGTTAAAGATTTTAGTAAAAGAGTTCTTTCTGTTTTTACTTAAAGTCATTTAGTTTTCTCTTCCTGGGACCCAGAAATTTGTCCAGAGAGCTAGACCCAAGGTAGACTGAATAATAATCACTGAGCTATACTCAGAACCCTATTCTGCCAGCAGAAAATATGGCCATATCTCAAGCTGAGAACCTCTATGTTCAATTAGAGGAAAGCATTGATAAAATGTTTTTTCTTACTAAATATACAGAGGAATAATATTTAAATTGAAAACTGATAATATTTGAAGTGTACAGAAGGATAAGATTTGAATTTTAAACTATTGTATCTTTTATTCAACAATTCTTTGTTACTCCTCAGTCTTTTCATCATTAAAATGACATCACAGAACTTCTGGTTTCCAATCCAACATATAAGGAGGTTGGAAGTTGCTACTCCATCCCAACAACAAGTAAAAAGCTGAACAAAACGAAAAATCAAAAACTCTTTATAGATCTGTCAGAGAAGTGAGGTCACAGGGCAAACCACTCTTCCCCAAATTAGAGAGACATACAGACAAATACGAAGAATCACAACTTACCGAAGCAGAAACCCACAAGCAGAAATCTCAATGGGAACCATGGCCAGGGTAGGAAAACCAAAGCTGTCACTGATGGATTTCTGGAAGCTCAGCGTGGACAATTCTGATTGTTAAAAACTCCAGGGAGACCTGGTCACAGAAGGGGTCCCGATACTTTGATGAGTATTAACTTGGAGCCCTACCAGTTTCTTATAAGGACTATGGAGGGAAAATACCTTTATGCTTCCAGCAGGGGGAGAAGGAAAGGAACAATTCTGAAATATGCCAGAGCATCCTGTTCTTAACAGAGCCTACCATCAAGAGAAATTATTTTGGCAGAGCATAAACTACTGGAGTTGAGAGTCTAACTCACCTGGGGAAGGGAAATATCCACCTCCAGCACACTCAGTCATAATGTCCCATTTAGGAAGAAGTGAGAGGGCTAAGAAGAACTTGTGAAGTTCACAGTTCAGAGGCATAGGCGCACTAAAGACTGAGACCTAATCATTAGGACTACAGAAGGCTTCCCTTCTCCCCAAAACTTACCACCATATTATAATATTAAAGGCCTATTTAAAGCAGTTACTTTAACCCAGTATATCTTAGTCCATTTGGGCCACTGTTATGAAAATACCATGGACTGGCTGGCTTATAAAAAACAGAAATATATTTCTCAGAGTTCTGGAGGCTGGAAAGTCCAAGATCAAGGTGCCAGCAGATTCAGTATCTGGTGAGAGCCCACTTCCTGGTTCACAGGCAACCAACTTCTGGCTGTGTCCTCACATGGCAAAATGGGCAAGGGAGCTCTCTGGGGCCTCTTTTATAAGGGCACTAGTCCCATTTGTAAGGGCTCCACCCTTATGATCTAATCAAAGGCTCTACCTCCAAATACCGTCACATTGGTTTCAACATTTTGTGGGAAAATTTTGAATTTGGGGGGACACAAACATATAGCACAGACTGAATCAAGAAAAAAAAATTAGAAGTCATTCTAAAGGGCAAAGGACAGTTTGAAAAGACAGAGCAAGCAACAGAGAACCAGACTCAGATGCAGCAAGGATATTAGAATTATCTGTCCAGGAATTTAAAACAACTATGATTAATATGACAAAGGCTCTATTACAAAGTAGACAGCATGCAAGAACAGATGGGCAATGTAAACAGAGAGATGGAAATTCCAGGAAAGAATCAAAAAGAAATGCTAGAGGTCAAAAACACGGTAATAGAAATGAAGACACAACTGAGGAAAGAAAAGCTGAGCTTGAGTATATTGCAATAGAAACTTCCAAAACTGAAAAGCAAAAAGAAAAAAAGAACAGTAAAAAACAGAATAGAATACCAAGAACTGTGGGACAACTACAGCTGATTTTTTAACAACACAGCGATTAGGGGTGCTGATCCCTTGTGCAGTCAAAAATCTGCATATAACTTTACAGCTGGCTCTCCTTATCCATGGATTCAACCAACTGTGAATGGTGTAGTATTTTAGCATGCATTTATTGAAAAAAAAAAGTCATATGAGTAGATTCAATGCGGTTCAAACCTGTGTTATTCAAGGGCCAACTGTGATATGAATAATAGAAAAATATATGTGTGTGTGTGTGTGTGTGTGTGTGTGTGTGTCTGCCTTAGTTCCTGGCACCAAGCTCCCAAAACCTTCATAATTTCCTAAGTGATAAGAATATTAAAAGCATTTTTTTCTTCTAATATTTGGTTTTTGACCCCTGTCACTGACACTGAGCTCCTAAATCCCTTGGAATTCCTGAGTGATAAGAGTGTCTTTTGTTCTAATGAAGCAACTCTTGGTGGACTCCTGGATAATTTCAGGATGGGAGCTGGTCACAAGAAACACAAGTCATGATTAGAAGTTGGAACTTTCTACCCCAGCCCTATCTTCTGGGAAAGGGAGAGGGCCTGGAGACTGGGATACCACCAGAAAAAAAAATCTGCAAATTATTGAGTCCTAGAAAAAGAAGAAAAGGGGAAATAAATACTTATTTAAAGAAATAATGCCGGGAAGAGATTTGGACATCCAAGTTCATGAAGCCCATAGGTCCCCAAACAAACTCAAAGAGACATTCTCCAAAATATATTATAATAAAACTGTCAAAAATCAAAGAAAAGTGCTGGTAAGGACGTGGAGAAAAGGGAATCCTTGTACACTGCTGTTGGGAATGTAAATTGGCTCAGCCACCATGGAAAACAGTCTGGAAATTCCTCAAAAATTAAAAATAGAACTACCATAGGATTCATCAATTCCACTCCAGAGTATGTCTCTGAAGGAAATGAAATCACTATTTCAAAGAGATTTCTGCACCTCTATATTCTTTGCAGCATTATTTACAATAGCCAAAACATGAAAACACCCTAAGTGTTCATTGATGGATGAACAAAGAAAATGTGATACACACCACACGCACAATGGAATATTATTCAGTCATTAAAAAGGAAATTCTGCCATTTATGACATCATGAATGAACCTTGAGAGCATTACGCTAAGTAAATTAAGTCAGAGAAACACACATAGTATATGATCTCACTTATATGTGGAATCTAAACACACACACACACACAAAACAATAGAAACAACACATTGGTGATCATGAGGGATGGGGTGGGAGAAATGGGTGAAGATGGTCAAAAAGTACAAACTTCTGGCAATAGGATGAATAAGTTCTGGGGATATAATGTACAGCATGGTGAATATAGTTAACAATACTCTATTGTATATTTGAAAGTTGCTTAGAGAGGAGATTTTTAAAGTTCTCACCTCCCACCCCCAATTGTAACTGTGGGAGGTGATGGATGTGTTAACTAGACTTATTGTGGTAATCATATTGCAACATATACATACATAAGATCACTACTTTGCACACCTTAACCTTACACAATGTTATATGTCAATTGTATCTAAATAAAGCTGGAAAATATATTTAAAAAATTTTTTAATGCACAAGAATAATGGCAACAATGTAATCATATACATTTATCTATATAAGTGAAATGAGTGACAGCAATAATATATGATACAAGGGATGGGAAGGAGGAATTAGAATTATTTTATCATATAAGGTACCCATACTACCTATGAAGCAGTATAGTGGTGAGTGTGGACTAGGATTAGTTGTAAAATATATTGCAAATTCTAGGGCTACCAGTAAGTTAACAAAAAAAGTGAAACTAACATGCTAATAAAGGAGAGAAAATGAAATCATGTTAAATGCTCAATCAAAACCATAAAAGGTAGAAAAAGAGTAGAAGGTAAAAATAGAAACAAAGAACAAGAGCAGCAAATAAGAAACAGTAACAAATGTGGTAGATATTAATCCAACTATATCAATAATCACTTTAAACATCAATGATCTAAATAATCAATCAAAAGACAGACTGACAGAGTGGATAAAAACCTGTCATCTACATGAAACTCACTTTTTAAAAAATTGAAGTATAGTTGATTTACAATATTGCATTAGCTTCAGGTATACAGCATAGTGATTCAGTTGTGGGGCTTTTTGCAGGTTATATTTTGTTATAGGTTATTACAAGATATTCGGTATAATTCCTGGTAAAATCCTTGTTGATTATCTATTTTATAGATAGTAGTTTGTATCTGTTAATCCCATACTCCTAATTTGTCCCTCCCCTTTCCCTCTACCCTTCAGTAACTATAAGATTATTTTCTATGCCTGTGAGTCTGTTTGTTTTGTATATAGATTCATTTGTATTATTTTTTAGATTATAGAAAATCGTATATCACTTATCCACATATAAGTGATATCATATAGTATCTGTGTTTCTCTGACTTATTTCACTAAGCATAACGTCCATCTCCAGGTACATCCATGTTGCTGAAAATGGCAATATTTTATTCCTTTTTTATGGCTGAGTAATATACATACCACATCCTCTTAAGCCAAGTGTCTGTTTTTTTTTGTTTTTTTTTGTTTTTTTTTAAAATTTTATTTATTTATTTATGGCTGTGTTGGGTCCTCGCCCCCACGCGTGGGCCCCCCCCCAGCCGCGGCAAGCGGGGGCCACTCTTCACCGCGGCGCGCGGGCCTCCCACCACCGCGGCCCCTCCTGTCGCGGAGCACAGGCTCCAGACGCGCAGGCTCAGCAACCGTGGCCCACGGGCCCAGTTGCTCCGTGGCATGTGGGATCCTCCCAGACCAGGGCTCGAACCCGTGTCCCCTGCACCGGCAGGCAGACTCTCAACCACTGCGCCACCAGGGAAGCCCAAGCCAAGTGTCTGTTGATGGGCACTTGGGTTCTTTCCATGTCTTGGCTATTGTAAATAGTGCTGCTATGAACATTGGGGTGCATATAGCTTTTCAAATTAGAGTTTTCATGTTTTCCAGCTGTATACCCAGCAGTGGGAATGCTGGATCATATGATAGCTCTATTTCTAGTTTTTTAAAGGAAATTCCATACTGTTTTCCAGTGATTGCACCAATTTACATTCCCACCAACAGTATAGGAGGGTTCTCTTTCTCCACACCCTCTCCAGCATGTCATTTGTAGACATTATGATGATAGCCATTCTGACTGGTGTGAAGTGATATCTCACTGTGGTTTTGATTTGCATTTCTCTGATGATTAGTGATGTTGAGCACCTTTTCACATGCCTGTTGGCCACTTGTATGTCTTCTTTGGAAAAATGTCTGGTTAGGTCTTCTGCCCATGTTTTGATTGGGTTATTTTTTCAATACTGAGTTGTATGAACTGTTTGTATATTTTGGGTATCAACTCCTTGTTGGTCTCATTGTTTGCAAATATTTTTTCCCCGTTACATAGGTTACCTTTTCATTTTGTTGATAGTTTCCTTTGTTTTACAAAAGCTTTTAAGTTTGATTAGGTCCCATTTGTTTATTTTTGCTTTTATTTCTTTTGCCTTAGGAAAATAATCTAAGAAAACATTGCTATGATTTACGTCAGAGAATGTTTTACCTATGTTCTCATCTAGGAGTTTTATGATGTCATCTAGGTTGCTAATCCATTTTGAGTTTATTTTTGTTTTTGGTGTGAGAGAATGTTCTAATTTCAATGATTTACATATAGCTGTCCAGCTTTCCCTACACCACTTGTTGAAGAGACTGTCTTTTCTCCATTGTATATTCTTGCCTTCTTTGTCATAGATTAATTGACCGTAGGTGCATGGATTTATTTCTGGACCCACTATTCTGTCCCAATCTATATGTCTGTTTTTGTGCCAGAACCATGCTGTTTCAATTACTGTAGCTTTGTAGGATAGTATGAAGTCTGGAAGGCTTATGCCTCTAGCTTTGTTCTTTTTCCTCAGGATTGCTTTGGCAGTTCTGGGCCTTTTGTGGTTCCATATAAAGTTTAGGATTTTTTGTTCTAGTTCTGTGAAAACCATCCTGGGTATTTTGATAGGGATTGCATTAAATCTGTAGATTCCATTGGATAGTATGGCCATTTTTAACAATATTGATTTTTCCATCCAAGAACACTAGATACCTTTTCATTTCTTTGAATCAGCTTCAATTTCCTTTATCAATATTTTACAGTTTTCAGTATATAGGTCTTTTACCTCCTTGGTTAAGTTTATTCCTAGGTAATTTTTTGGACACGATTTTGAATGAGATTATTTTTTACCTCCTCTTTCTGATATTTCATTGTTAGCATAAAGAAACACAACAGATTTCTGTATATTAATCTTGTATCCTGCTACCTTTCTGAATTCATTTATTGGTTCTAATAATTTTTGTGTGGAGACTTTAGGGTTCTCTATGTAGAGTATCTTGTCATCTGCAAATAGTGATAATTTCACTACTTCCCTTCCAATTTGAATAACTCTTGTCTCTTTTGCTTGTCTGATTGCTGTGGCTGGGACTTCTTCTAATACTATGTTGAATAGAAGTGGTGAGAGTGGGCATCCTTGTCTTGTTCCTGAATTTAGCAGGAAGGTTTTCACTTTTCACCATTGATTATTACGTTGGCTGTGGGTTTGTCATAAAAGGCCTTTAATATATTGAGATATGTACCCTCTATGCCCACTTTGATGAGACTTTTTATCATGAACAGATGTTAAATTTTGTCAAATGCTTTTTCTGTGTCTATTGAGAGGATCATGTGGTTTTTGTCTTTCCTTTTGTTAATGTGGTGTATCACATTTATTGATCTGGGTATGTTGAAGCATCCTTGTGTCCCTGGAATGAATCCAGCTTGGTCATGGTGTATGATTCTTTTTATGTATTGTTGGATTGGGATTGCTATTTTGTTGAGAATTTTTGCATCTATACTCATCAAAGATATTGGCCTCTAATTTTTTTTTTTTCCTAAGGTCTTGTCTGCTTTTGGTATCAGGGTGATAGTGGCCTTATTATATAAATTTGGGAGTGCTCCCTCCACTTCAAGTTTTTGGAATCATTTAAGAAGGATAGGTATAAATTTTTCTTGGTATGTTTGGTAGGATTCCCCAGGGAAGCTATCCAGTCCTGGACTTTTGTTTGCAGGGAATTTTTTTTTTTATTACAGATTTTATTTCACTTCTAGTGACTGGTCTGTTCAAATTATGTTTCTTCTTGACTCAGTCTTGGCAGGCTGTGTGTTTCTAGAAACTCATCCATTTCTTCTAAATTGTCAAATTTGTTGTCACATAACTGTTCATAGTATTTTCTTATGATTTTTTTGTATTTCTGTAGTATCAGCTGTTATTTCTCCTCTTTCACTTACTTTGTTTATCTGGGTCCTCTCTTGGTGAGCCTGGCTAGAGGTTTGTTGATTTTGTTTATCTTTTCAAAAAAATAGCTCTTAGTTTTGTTGATCTTTTCTATTGTTGATTTGATCTCTATTTTATTTATTTCCTCTTTGACATTTATTACTTCCTTTTTCTGCTGACTTTGGGTTTTGTTTGTTCATTTTTGGTGGGCTAAGTTGTTTATTTGAGATTTTTCTTGTATCTTGAGGAAGGCCTGTATCACTATGAACTTCCTTCTTAGAACTGATTTTGCTGCATCCCATAGATTTGTAAAGTTCTGTTTTCATTTCTATTTGTCTCAAGGTATTTTCTGATTTCCTCTTTAATTTCATCATTGACCCATTGGTTTTTTAGTAGAATGTTGTTTAGTCTCCACGTGTTTGTTCTTTTCTGTTTTTTTCCTCTAGTTGATCTCTAATTTCAAACCATTGTGGTTAGAAAGGACACTTGAAATGATTTCTATCCTCTTAAACTTGTTGAGCTTGCTTTGTGGCCTAGTATGTGGTCTGCCCTAGAGAATGTTCTATGCACAGTTGAAAAGAATATGTATTCTGTTGTTTTTTGTTTTTTTGGATGAAGTGTCCTGTAGATATCAATTAAGTCCAACTGGTCTATTGTGTCATTTAGGACTTATGTTGCCTTATTGATTTTTCTGTCTGGGTGATCTGTTCATTGATGTCAGTGGGGTGTTAAAGTCTCCTACTATTATTTTATTATTGTCTATTATGCCCTTTATTTCTGTTTCTATTTGTTTTATATATTTAGGTGCTCCTATATTGGATGTGTATATATGTTAATGAGTGTAATATATTCATCTTGTATTGATCCCTTGTAAATCATATAATGTCCTTCTTTGTCTTTCTTTATGGCCTTTGTTTTAAAGTATATTTTGTCGTTTTTACCCCCACTTATATTTTTCCATCCCCTCCTTTTCAGACTGTGTGTCTTTTGCCCTGAAGTGAGTCTCTTGTAGGCAGCATATTGCAGGTTCTTGCTTTTTTTATCCAATCTGCCACTCTATGTCTTCTTATCATTTAGTTCATTGACATTTAAAATAATTATTGACAGATCTGTACTAATTGCCATTTTAATCCTTGTTTTCCAGTTGTTTTTATAGTTCTACTTTCTTCATTTCTTCCTCTTTTTGTGGCTTGATGATTTTCTTTTAGAGTATGCTTGAATGCCTTTCTTTTTGGTTTTTGTGAATCTATTGTATATTTTTGATTTTTGGTTACCATGTAGTTCAAGTATGTGGACCCATAACTATATCTACTTGCTTCAAACTGATAGTTATTCAAATTCAAACACTTTCTAAATGACCTACATTTTTGTACTCTCCTTCCCCACATTTTGTGATTTTGATGTCCTATTTTACATCTCCATGCTTATTCTTTTACTATTTATTGTTGTTATTATTGCTTTTACAATTTTTGTGATTGTTTTTAAATCTATGTACTGGCTTATTTAAGTGGTCTTCAATTCTTACTATATATTTTTCTTTCCTATTGTGATTTTCCCTTTCCTATAGATTCTTGCCTCTTTTCTATTTAGTGAAGACCCTTCAATATTTCTTTTAGGGTAGGTTTAGTATTGCTGAATTCTTTTAGTTCTTGTTTGTCTGAAAAATTCTTTACTTCTCCTTCTATATTCTAAATGATAATCTTGCTGGGTAGAGTGTCCTAGTTTGCAGGGTTTTCCTTTTCAGGACTTTGAATATATCATGGCACTCCCTTCTGGCCTGCAAAGTTTTTGTAGAGAAATCAGCTGATAGCCTAATGAGGGTTCCCTTGTAACTGACTCTTAGTTTTTCTCTTACTGCCTTTAGAAACCTCTACTCTCTCTCTCTTTCTCTTCTTTTTTGTGTAGAAACCTCTCTTTATCTTTATCTTTTGCCACTTTAATTATGATATGTCTTGGTGAGTGTCTGGTTTCATCTTGTTTGGGACCCTCTGTGCTTTCTGTACCTGGATATCTGTTTCCTTCTTTAGGTTTGGAAAGTTTTCAGCCACAATTTCTTCAGATACATTTTCGATCCCTTTCTCTCTTCTCCTTCTGAGATCCCTATTATGGGTAGGTTGGCATGTTTTATATTATCCCATAGGTCTCGTATGTTGCTTTTGTTTTTGTTTTTTTTCATTTGTCTTTCAATCTGTTGTTCTGATTGGGTGGTTTCCATTATTCTATCTTCCAGTTCACTTATTCATTCTTCTGTGTCATTTAGTCAGGTATTCATTGCTTCTAGATTGCTTTTTATCTCAGTGATGAGTTACCTATTTTTGATTGGTTCATCTTTATAGTTTCTAGCCGTTGTTACAGTGATCTGCATTTCTGTTGATATTCTTTCTTAATTCAGTTAACATATTTATGACCACCTTTTTGAACTTGGGATCTGGTAGACGGGTGAGCTCTGTTTTATCATTTGTTCTTTCAGGTGATTTCTCTTGCTCTTTAACTGGGAGTAGTTCCTCTGCCCATTCATTTTACTTTTCTTTCTGTATGAATTTAGGAGAAAAAGTTATCTACTGTGGTCTTGAAAGGGTGTTTTTATGTGAGTATCCGTGTGTAGACTGTGTGTGTCCAGTGTCTTTGGTGCAACAGCTGGTTTTGATATGAATGATGCCAATCAAGTCTTTCCTCAGGGTGTGCTGACTGTTATCCCCTTGATAAGGGGTGTGGTTGGTGATTGGAAGATCTAAAACCTGTGCAGGGTGTGAGGTAGGAGTTCCTTTCTGTTGCATGGCTGTCGCTGCCCTGTCAGGGGTGGGGACCTCCTCCCCAGTTGTTGGAGTAGAAGCTCTGAGGGTCAGATTCAATCAGGCTCCATTGCCCTTGAGTGCATGCCCTGCCTCAAAAAAGGTGAATGCTGAAGCAAGTGAGGTGTGGTCACAGAGGACGTATGCACTGACTGTGCAGGTATCTGTGGCTCTGCTCAGAAGCATCCCAAGGCCTCATTCCTTTCCTTGTTGTTTTGCTTTCACCCCAGATCTAGTGCAAGCCTAGCCTCGGGTTGGGGGTCAGGGCATTGTGGCTGCAGGAACTGAGGAAGCTGTACTGCTGTCAGAGATCTGGGTTGCCTCTGTGGCAGTCTTCTCCCAGGGCCTGTCTGCCTCATATCCAACACTAAGGTCGGGTGTGGAGTGGGATCAGGCCACTCTTGCTGGGAGAAGAACCACTGTGTGTTCCTGTGGTGCCCCATGTATGCATTGCCACTGCTGCCCCACCCAGACCACACCCCAAGCCCCCCAGGCTGTCTCTACATAGCTAGATGGAGTCCTCTCCCAGGGCCTGTCTGCCTGAGTTTCAGCGCTAAGCTGCTGCACATTCTTGTGGCACTGTTCCATGCTTGTGTTGACAATGGCTATTGCTGCCCCACCCAAATCACACCCTAGGTCTCCCCCATGCTGGTCTGTCTCTGTATACCTAGACTGAGTATTTTTCCAGGGCCTTATTGGCCCAGATCTCATGCCAGGCTATGATGTGGAGTATGCAGAGCTGGAGTGTTCACCCTGTTTGGATTGGGGAGTGTGGTGAGGCAGTAGCCACCAGTGCAAGATTCTTTCTACCCTGATTGTTGGCAAGTCAGTATACACACACTCCTTGCAAGTAGAGTCTAGGCTTCTCCAGCCCTTCTGTCTGTCCCAGTGGTTCTTCTAGCAGCCAAGTGGGCTTGTCTTCTACACGCAGGACCCCAGGACTGGGATGCCCAGATTGTGGCTCCCCAGGATGAGGATCCACCTCTGTGGACCTTCTTTTCCTTTAAGAGGGCTCCAAGGAGCTCAGGTCCCAACCAGATGCCTTTTTTTCCTTCCTACCCAGTTGTGTGCAGATCTTTCTTGCAGCTTTGTTTGTACAGAAGTTCTTCTGTCAGTTTCCATGACAGCTGTTCCACATGTAGATGTATTTTGATGTGTTTGTGGGGGGAGGTGAGCTCCACATCCTCCTACTCCTCCATCTTGATCCTCCTCCACCAAAACCCACTTTAAATGTAAAGACATATATAGAGTAAAAGTAAAGGGGTAGAGAAAGATATACCATGCTAAAACTAATCAAAAGTAAGCAGGAATCCCTATATTTATTTTAGACACAGCAAACTTCAAGGAAAGTTATCAGGGATAGAGATGGGCATAGATAATGATAAAGCATTCAATTCTCCAAGAAGACATTGCAATCTTTAATGTGTATGTGCCTAATGACAAAACACCAAAACATGTGAGGCAAAAACTTATAGAACTGCAAGGAGAAACAGATGAATCCACTTGAATCCAGTTGTTGCAGGCTTCAACCACTCTCTATCAGAAATGGACAGATACAGCAGGTGGAAAATCAGTAAGAAGATAGTTGAATACAACAGCACCATCAATCAACTGGATCTAACTAACATCTATTGATTACTTCATCCAACTACAATCGGATACAGTCTTCTCAAGCTCACATGGAATATTCACCAAGATACTACATTCTGGGCCATACAACACACTTTAACAAATTTAAAAGACTAGAAATCATACAATGCCTGCTCTCAGATCATAGTGGAATTAAAGTAGAAATAAATAACAGAAAGATAACTGGAAAATCCCAAAATATGAGGAGATTAAACAACATGCTTCTGTATAATACATGAGGTCAAAGAAGAAATCTCAAGAGAAATTAAAAACTATTTTGAACTAAATGAAAATAAAAACACAACTTATCAAAGTTTGTGAGATGCACCAAAAGCAGTGATCAGAGGGAACTAAATTCATTATAGCGTTGAATGCAGCTTTCCAAATACCAGCAATGAATACGTGAAATTTATGTTATTTTATTTTTTAAAAATATTTATTTATTTATGGCTACGTTGGGTCTTAGTTGCGGCACTCAGGATCTTTTGTTGTGGTGCGCGGGCTCTTCGTTGCAGTGCACAGGCTCAGTCGTTGTGGCACATGGGCTTAGTTGCCCTGTGGCATGTGGGATCTTAGTTCCCTGACCAGGGATTGAACCCACCTCCTCTGCATTGGAAGGTGGATTCTTAACCACTAGACCACAAGGGAGGTCCCTGAAATTTTAAATTATAAACACAATTCCATTTACATTAACACTCTCCAAAAGGAAATAGTTGCATATAAATCTAACAAAGTACATACAAGATGTATGTGAGGAAAACTACAGAACCCTGATGAACAAAATTGAAGAAGAACTAAATAAAAGGAGAGATATTCCATGAAAACTCAGTATTGTCAAGATGTCAGTTCCTCACAACTTGATCTATATAATCAATGCAACTCCAATCAAAATATCAGCAAGTTCTTTTGCAGATATCAACAAACTGATTCTAAAGTTTATATGGAGAGGCAAAAGACCTAGAAGAGCCAACCCAATATGGAAAGAGGAGAAGAGAGTTAGAGAATCAACACTACTTGACTTTAAAAATTACTATAAAGCTACAGTAACCAGGACAATGTAGTATTGGTGAAAGAATATACAAATTGATCAATTGAACAGAATAGAGAGTGCAGAAATAGACCCACATAAATATAGCCAACAGATCTCTGACAAAGGAGCAAAGTCAATACAGTGAAGCATAGATGAGTCTCTTTAATAAATGGTGCTAGAACAACTGATGCAAAAAAAAAGAAGAAGAAAGACTATAGACATAGACCTTACACCCTTCACAAAGATTGACTCAAAATGGATCACAGACCTAAATATCAAATGCAAAACTCTAAAACTCCTAGAAGATAATATAAAAAGAGAAAAAGGTAGATGACCTTGAGTATGATGATGACTTTTTAGATACAACACTGAAAACACTATCCATTAAGGAAATAATTGGTAAGCTGAATTCAATTAAAATTGAAAATTTGTGGTCTGTAAAACACATTGCCACAAGAATGAAAAGAAAAGACACATAAAGAAGAACAAAGCTGGAGGTATCATGCTCCCTGATTTCAAACTATACTGCAAAGCTACAGTTATCAAAATGGCATGGGACTGGCACAAAAACAGACACATAGATCAATGGAACAGGATAGAGAGCCCAGAAATGAACCCACACTTATATGGGCAGTTAATTTACAACAAAGGATGCAAGAATATACAATGGGGAAAATACAGCTTGTTTAATAAATGGTGTTGGGAAAACTGGAAAGCTACATGCAAAAGAATCAAATTGGACTACTCTCTCACACCATGCACAAAAATAAATTCAAAATGGATTACATACGTAAATATAAGATCTGAAACCATAAAGCTTCTAAAAGAAAATAGTCAGTTCTCTCTTTGACATTGGTCGGAGTAATGTTTTATTGGATATGTCTCCTCAGGCAAGGGAAACAAAAGTAAAAATAATCAAATTGGACTATATCAAACTAAAAAGCTTTTGCACAGTGAAGAAAACTATCAATAAGAAAAGCCACCTACTAAATGGGAGCAGATATTTGCAAGTGATATATCTGATAATGGGTTAATATTCAAACAGCTCATACAATCAACAGCTCATAGAACTCAACATCAGAAAAACAAACCACCCAATTAAAACATGGGCACAGGGTCTGAATAGACATTTTTCTAAAAACAACATATAGATGGCCAACAGGCACATGAAAAGATGCTCAATATCACTAATCATCAGGGAAATGCAAATCAAAACCACAATGAGATAACCACCTCACACATGTCAGAATGGCTATTATCAAAAAGACAACAAATAACAGGTGTTGGTAAGGATGTGGAGAAAATGGAACCCTCATGCACTGTTGGTGGGAATGTAAATTGGTGCAGCCACTGTGGAAAACAGTATGGAGATTCCTCAAAAAATTTAAAATGGAACTACCATATGATCTAACAATTCCACCCCAATTGCTAGATTGGGGGGAGGGGGAATTGGATAAGGGCAGTCAAAATGTACCACAAACTTGTAGTTATAAGATTAATACGTACCAGGGATGTAGTTATAAAATAAATAAGTAGGGACTTCCCTGGTGGTGGAGTGGTTAAGACTCCACGCTCCCAATGCAGGGGTCCCAGGTTCAGTCCCTGGTCAGGGAACTAGATCCCACATGCATGCTGCAACTAAGAGTTCACATGCCACAACTAAGGAGCCTGCCGGCTGCAACGAAGGAGTACACGTGCTGCAACTAAGGAGCAGGCAAGCAGCAACTAAGGAGCCTGTGAGCCGCAACTAAGGAGCCCACCTGCAGAAACTAAGGCCTGGCACAACCAAATAAATAAATAAATAAAATATAAAATAAATAAGTACTATCATGTACAACATAATAAATATAATTAACACTGCTGTGTATTATGTATGAAAGTTGTTAAGAGAGTAAATCATAAGAGTTATCACACACAAAAAACAATTCCTATTTTTTTAATGTATCTATATGAGATAATGATATTCACAAAACTTATTGTGATAATCATTTCAGGATGTATGTAAGTGAAATCATTAGGTTGTACACCTTAAACTTACACAGTGCTGTATGCCAACTATATCTCAATAAAACTGGAAGAAAAATAAGACAAGCCACAGACTGAAGGAAAATATTTTCAAAAGACACATCCGATAAAGTACTGTTATAAAAAATATAGAAAGAGCTCTTAAAAGTCAAGAGTAAGAAAACAAACAACCCAAATAAAAAGTGGGCAAACTAAAAGATATTAACAGAAACTTTAAAGATATGCAAATGACAAATAAGTCTATGCATATTAAGTATAATGACATTATATGTCGTTAGAGAAATGCTAATTAAAACAATAAGATACCGGGGCTTCCCTGGTGGCGCAGTGGTTGAGAATCTGCCTGCCAATGCAGGGGACACGGGTTCGAGCCCTGGTCTAGGAGGATCCCACATGCCAAAGAGCAACTAGGCCTGTGAGCCACAATTACTGAGCCTGCACGTCTGGAGCCTGTGCTCCGCAACGAGAGAGGCCACGATAGTGAGAGGCCTGCACACCGCGAAGAAGAGTGGCCCCCGCTCGCCGCAACTAGAGAAAGCTCTAGCACAGAAACGAAGACCCAACACAGCCATAAATAAATAAATAAATAAATAAATAAATAATTAAAAAAAAAAAACCAATGAGATACCATTATATACTTATTAGAATGGCCAAAGTCCAGAACAGTAACAATACCAAACGCTGGCAAGGATGTAGAGTAATAGGAATTCTCATTATTGCTGGTGAAATGCAAAATAGTGCAGTCACTTTGGAAGACAGTTCAGTGATTTCTTAAAAACTAAGCATATGCTTACCATACAATTCAGCAATCACACTCTTCCTATTTACCCAAAGGAGCTGAAAATTTATGTCCATACAAAAACTGAATGTGGATGCTTACAGCAGCTTTATTCATAATTGCCAAAACTTTGAAGCTACCAAGATGTCCTCTAATAGGTGAATGGATAAATAAACTGTGGCATATCCAGACAATGGAATATTATTCAGTGTTAAAAAGAAATGAGCTATTAAGCCATGAAAAGATATGGAGTAACTTTAAAGGCATATTACTAAGTGAAAGAAGCCAATCTAAAAAGGCTACAAACTGTATGAGTCCAACTATAGGACATTGTGGGAAAGACACAACTAGGCACACAGTAAAAAGATTAGTGGTTGCCACGGTTTTGTGGGGAGGGAATGATGAATAGGCAGAACACAGAGAATTTTTACAGCAATGAAACTATTCTGTATGATTCTATATTGGTAGATATATGTCATTATACATTTGTCAAAACCCATAGAATGTACAACACCAAAAGTGAACCCTAATGTAAACTATACACTTTTAGAGAAAATGATGTGTCATTGTAGATACATCAACTGTAACACATATACCACTCTAGCGAGGGATGCTGATAATAGGGGAGGCTATGCATGTGTAGGGGTAGGAGGTATATGGGAAATTTCTGTACCTTCCACTCAATTTTACTGTGAACCTAGAACTTCTCTAAAAAATAAATTTTACAAATTTTATATCTATCTATCTAGATATAGATCTAGAGAGATGATAAGACTGAGGCGTATTGCTTAAAGAGTCAAATATCCCCAAGTGGGCTTTTGAAATTCTTAAGAGGGTCAAAATTCTTGGATGTTAAGGTTTTTATTGATAAGATTCAAGGATTTCAGTAATTGCAAGAGCTAAACTTTGCTCAAAAAGGGGGGAAGGATTGTTTTAAGTTCTCAAAAGCTGTGAGCCCTTATGCCATAAACAACACAATTGGGCAAATTGGGGACGATGTTAAGTTTCTACAATCCAAAACTAGATTAAGGTTTATCAACCTTAACGGGAGAAGGAGAAAAGAGAAAAAGAAGAGAGAAATAGGCACAGATGTGAGTCTTTGAGAAGGGAACCTGCATACTCACCCCGGGAAAAATTCTGGATTGGTAGCCAGAGAAACCCCAAAGAAGCTTTGAGGCTTTGGGGGGTAAATGGGTCTTGAGGCAGCAAGCCTGATAGAGAAATCCTCCATACAGATTAGTGAGGTTAGTCCTAGCATGTCTAAGCTAGGAGGGCCAGAAATCCCTCCCTCAAACTCTATGAGGACCCCCAAATGATCAAAATATGAAAATTTTCCAAGACCCTGAGGAGGGCACAAAGTGGCTTACAGAGACCAGTGGTTGGTGAGAGGCTCTAGATCATGCTGAGTGTATGCCATTGTGTTCCCCTGACAAGTAAGAAGGGCCACAGATATGAGCAGATGCATCACAAACAGAGGCTCATGCCCAAGGACCTACTAGGAACAAGGTACACCTTCCCATGATGAATCTGTGGAGATAAGAGATCACGAATGAGATACCCTTTTGTCTACCATGGTTTGACTCCTAAGTTCTCCCAAAACTCAGAAACTTCCCTAGAAGAGGGAGGTAAAAACTGAATTAACCAGGTTTAAATTAAATTTAAACATGAAATGGCAGCAAAGCACTGCTTTGACTGAGTTGATCTGTAAGTGACGAGATTAGGTTTTCTGAATCAGTTAGAAAGGGGCCTTGAGACGAAAGTAAATTCAATTATATAAAAATAAAGTTATATTTTGTAGTCTAAGTTTCTGATTACAGATGTTCATACCCACTTTTTGGATGACTCTCCTCTACTCAGTAATCACATCCTAATGATGCAGAGGACACCTTAACTACCGTCCAAGTCCACTTTCAGCTACAGTTGAGTATGGCGAGGAGACTCCTTTGCACAGGGCTGCTCCTTTGGGCATAATATTTTGTAGCCAAAATGCATTTTGGGAGAATAAGCACAAACTACCCAGCCTGAGTCAACTCAATCCAGCACCTGTCTTGTTTGGCTTCCTTTTTGTGACATTTAACTCAAATAAAACCAAAGCATTTAAGCCTCCCATGTATTGGAAAATATTTCTTTTTCATAAAAACAGAGTATATCTCAGTACTCTCACAACATATCAACTCCACCAAACACACTATAGTGGAGTAGTGGTAAGCACCCATCACAACCCCTTTCAGGTGTGCCTACTTGAACTGTAGAGGCTGGGGAACTAAAACTACATTTCCTGGTGTCCCTTACACCTAGGGCTCCAGAAGTGGCCTGGGTCCTTCCAGGCAGACAGAGCTGCACAAGACTTAATAGGAAGATGTGAGCAATGTGAGATAAGTCACACATGAGGAAATTGATCCTTCTTGCAAACATGATGGCAAAATTACTGTTTTTTCTGGAGAAGTTCTGGAGGAGGTGCTGATGTCTGGTCCTAGAATAATAGGTGACAATCAGGGTGAGGTAGTGGCAGTGGGTATTTTGCTAGGACAGTCCTGTGGTGTGGTTGGATGCTTCTTCTGGCTGCTATTGCTGTTGGCTCTGCAGCAACCCACATCTCGTTCTCCGGTCCTCTCACAGTTTTTACAAACTACCTGTTAACCTCTAATAAATCCCTCTTGCTTAAACTTGCTAGAGTAGATTCTGATATCTGCAATCAAAATCCTTGATCCTTTATATTAGCCCATGCCAGCATATAAAGAAATCTTGATGAAACACTACTAAGGTTTAAATTATATTAACATCATAATAAATTCAATCAATTCTATCTAAATGTCAATCTGGATATCTCTGTAGTTATGCACACACATATATAATGAATGTTCTGGCATTGTGTTTAAACAGCCAGACACATACAGATCTGTCAGGCAAAAGTCTCATATCTGTGAAAAAGGGCTAAAGTTTTATATGATCAAAAGGGAAAAGACAGATTAAATCAGTTATAAAGATCTCAACTGATGTTACATCTAGGAAAATTTATTCTTCCAGCTATGCAAGTGACAACATGATTAAATAGGCATCGGATAAGATAAACTTATAATTTCCAGCTAAATATTCCAAAAATGGTCGTAAAGTCAGCTGCATTTTAAAAAATCCAGTCCTGTTATTCTGTTTCCTATTTTATCATGGAACTACTCCCAGTTGACTCTAATGACCCACCATACAAGGAAAAGAGATCAGTTACACAAAACTTTAGAGTGTTGTCATAAAAAATGTTTCATTAGTTGTTTTAATAATGGAAAATTCTCTTCTGTGTTCTTCTCTGATTATTTATAATGCTCCTAGGAAACTCTCTTTGTATGAGGAAGACACTAAACAATTTCCAATAGTAGTGGCTCTAATCCTCTGTAGCAAAAGATTCTAGTCTTCTTTTAATCTAGGAGGATCCTAAAACCAGTATTGAGGCTGCTGTTTCTGTCTCTTTGCTAATCCAGACTAGGGCTGGGGTCTGAGGTGGCAAGAACTGACGGGAAATATCACTTCTATCTTCAAGACGTTATCTTCCCATATGCTATATGGTTAGTCAAAAATCTAGATTTTGAAATCATTAAAAATTTGGTAGATGTGTATATGTTAACCTAGAAATTTGTCCAAGACACATTCAGAAAAGAAAGCTGCATAGCAATGGGTATAGTTTGTTTCCATTGTTTTAAAAGAAAAATCCTTTCTATTTTAACATAATAGCATGTAAGTCTGGAGATCTGGTAAGGAGGGAGACAGTCTACATTGTTAATAGTAGATATCTCTAGTGGGTGGGAGTTGACAAAGAGAGGAGAAAAGGAGTAATTGTTTTCTTTGACTATGTCCATATTCCTTTGCAATTTGCAGAGGGCACTTGTGAGAATTTATTAAACAGCTTTTCAAAAGAAAAAAATTGAACAGGAAATTATTTAGATGACTGAGTTAGTTCCTAAAACACTGATTCTTCTACAGATAACAAGTATAAACTTCGGACAAAATACAACAATTACTTGAAGATTCTGGAGAGTAAGTACAGTAAGAAACAATAGGCAGTTCTTGGAGGAAAATTTAAAAATTGAGAGATGGGGTGGCACAAGGCATTTCACATTTTGGGGTATAAGATGGTTTAGCCTGAGGTCAGGCCACAGTTGTGACAATGTTCAGGACTCAAATAATCTGTAGTCTATCTGGCCTACAGAATGAAAATACAGAGTTCAGGGCAACCTGAGTCCTTAGAAGGTGTGAGTGGAATCCTAGAAAAGAGAGAACCAAAGAGGGATGCCTAAATTCTGTATCTAAAATATAACCAAGTTTCTAACAGATCCCTGAAGCATGAGCACACTGCAAATAGCTCAGGTATAAAAGAACTAAACTGAGATTTGGCCTGTCACTGAAAGAGTCTGCTGTTTAATAACTGAGTTAACTGTAAGCTCATCCAAAGAGATCAGCAGTCTTTATAACAGAATCCAAAATCTCCACAACGTAAAATTCATAATATTCAAGATACAATCCCAAATTATGTGGCATATGAAGGATCACGAAAACGTGATTTACTCTCCAGAGAAAAGACAATGAATGGAGGCCAATCTAAAGATGACTCAGATGTTGGTATTAGCAGACCTAAGTCAGCAGACAAGAACTTAATTTAGCTATTACGACCAGACTTAATGAGGTAAAGAAAAATGTACTCTAATAAATTGAAAAGAAACTCACAAGAGGAATAAAAATTATGAAAAAGGATCAAATGGAAACCCTAGAACTGAAAAACACAATATCTGAAACAAAAATTCACTGGTTTTAACAGCAGAATAATGATAACAAAGGAAAGAATCAGTAAACTTGAAGATATATCAATAGAAATTATCCAACCTGAAGAACAGAGAAAGAGTGAATGAAAGAAAATGAAGAGACATTAACAAACCTGTGTGGAAACACCAAAGTCCCAAGATATTTGAAATTGAAGTCACAGAAGGAAAATAAAAGAGAATGAGTCAGAAAAAATTTTTGGAAAAATAATGGTTGAAAATGTACTCAATTTTCAAAGAAAACAAAAGAAAGAAAATGTCAGGTTCATGTGGATTCACTGGTGAATTCTGTAAAATATTTAAGGAAGAAATACTACTAATGTTACACAAACCTTCCAGAAATTAGAGAATAAGGGAACACTTCTTAACTCATTTCATGAGGCCAGCATTCCCTAACACAAAATCTGACAGACAGTATTAAATAAAATAGATGAAGCTTTTATGTTAAAGGGGCTGGAAATAAATACTTCTGTAAACAAATATTCATCCCCAAATATATATAAACTCACATCTATGAACCTGCAGGCTCACACTTTTCTACTAAGACCTAGATTGTCTTATTATTAGACACAGCTGTATGAAGGAATATTGTGGAAACTTAGAGCTATTTAATTAAATTAACACTGTTTCTTAGCTTCTTTATTAACACTTTACAAAGCTTTATTTCTATTTCAATAATCTTTGTTTTGTTTTTATACAGCCTCAAATTGTTTTTCAAGTATGTGAAATATAAACAAAGACATAACTGAAATATTCTAGTAGCTAGAAAGAAAAACAACAATTAATTAAATTGTGAAACATCCTCATAGGAATATTGCAGTAACTCAATTCATGTCAATCAAATGACAATAGCAAAAGTTTTAGCCATAATAACAGAAAAATAAAAACATAAAATGTATAAACACTTGAATTGTAACTATGTGCTATGTGTACTATATGAAGAAATATTGAAAAACAATGCATAAATGAAAAACATATTATCGAGTGGGATGATGATTGCTGATTTCTCCTGCTCTGTATTCTAGAGTTGTTTTACTGTTGTTCAATGTTCATCATAATTATTGGAAGGGAAAAATTAAGAACAAATTCACTTTTATTTATTGTAAAAAGCAGGTGTAAAGAGGCAGGTTCTGAAGATATTTCCCGGATGTTAGAGCTTAATCAAAGTAAAGACTGTGTTTAAAAGTTTTTTGTTGTTATAGAAAGCACCGAGACTAAATTAGTTTGAAACCAAATCCAACTAAGAATTCAATTTGTAAAATAACCAATTATTGCTTGTCTGCATACTAAAATAGATCTTTCTGAGAATAACTTCAACTCAAAGATGTTTGTATATTATTTAAAAATGAATCTATAACAGAAAACAGAAATCAGTGAAACTCATTTGTGAATTCAGAAGAAATGCAGACCTATATATCTAATGAATGTTAATATTCTGCTGGTTTGAGAGGTGTGCAAATATGCTTGTTAAAAATAATAAGACAGACACGAGGGATTAACCAAGATGGCGGAGTAGAAGGATGTGTTCTCACTCCCTCTTGCAAGAGCACCAGAATCACAACTGGCTGCTGGACAATCATCGACAGGAAGACACTGAACTTCACCAAGGAGGATACCCCACGTCCAAGGACAGAGGAGAAGCCACAGTGAGACAGTACGAGGGGCGCAATCAGAGTAAAATCAAATCCCATAACTGCTGGGTGGGTGTCTCACAGACTGGCGAACACTTATACCACAGAAGTCCACCCACTGGAGTAAAGGTTCTGAGCCCCACGTCAGGCTTCCCAACCTGGGGGTCCGGCAATGGGAGGAGGAATTCATAGAGAATCAGACTCTGGAGCCTAGTGGGAATTGATTGCAGGACTTCGACAGGACTGGGGGAAACAGAGACCCCACTCTTGGAGGGCGCACACAGAATAGTGTGCACATTGGGACCCGGGGGAAGGAGCAGTGACCCTGGGGGAGACTGAACCAGACCTACCTGCTAGTGTTGGAGGGTCTCCTGCAGAGGCGGGGGCAGGCTCTGTTTCACCGTGGGGACAAGGACACTGGCAGCGGAGGTTCTGGGAAGTACTACTTGGCGTGAGCCCTCCCAGAGTCTGCCCTTAGCCCCACCAAAGAGCCCAGGTAGGCTCCAGTGTTGGGTTGCCTCAGGCAAAACAACCAACAGGGAGGGAACCCAGCCCCACCCATCAACAGTAAAGTGGATTAAAGTTTTAAGAAGCTCTGACCGACACAGCAACAGTCAGCTCTACCCACCACCAGAGCCTCCCATCAAGCCTCTTAGATAGCCTCAACCACCAGAGGGTAGACAGCAGAAGCAAGAAAAACTACAATCCTGCAGTCTGTGGGACAAAAACCACATTTACAGAAAGATAGACAAGATGAAAAGGCAGAGGGCTACATACCAGATGAAGGAACAAGAAAAAACCCCAGAAAAACAACTAAATGAAGTGGAGATAGGCAACCTTCCAGAAAAAGAATTCAGAATAATGATAGTGAAGATGATCCAGGACCTTGGAATAAGAATGGAGGCAAAGATTGAGAAGATGCAAGAAATGATTAACAAAGACCTAGAAGAATTAAAGAACAAACAGACAGAGATGACTAATACAATAACTGAAATGAAAACTACACTAGAAGGAATCAATAGCAGAATAACTGAGGCAGAAGAACGGATAAGTGATCTGGAAGACAGAATGGTGGAATTCACTGCTGCGGAACAGACTAAAGAAAAAAGAATGAAAAGAAATGAAGACAGCATAAGAGACCTCTGGGACAACATTAAACGCAACAACATTCGCACTATAGGGGTCCCAGAAGGAGAAGAGAGAGAGAAAGGACCAGAGAAAATATGTGAAGAGATTATAGTCGAAAACTTCCCTAACATGCGAAAGGAAATAGCCACCCAAGTCCAGGAAGCGCAGAGAGTCCCATACAGGATAAACCCAAGGAGAAACACGCCGAGACACATAGTAATCAAAGTGGCAAAAATTAAAGACAAAGAAAAATTATTGAAAGCAGCAAGGGAAAAATGACAAATAACATACAAGGGAACTCCCATAAAGTTAACAGCTGATTTCTCAGCAGAAACTCTACAAGCCAGAAGGGAGTGGCATGATATACTTAAGGTGATGAAAGGGAAGAACCTACAACCAAGATTACTCTACCCGGCAAGGATCTCATTTAGATTTGATGGAGAAATCAAAAGCTTTACAGACAAGCAAAAGCTAAGAGAATTCAGCACCACCAAACCAGCTCTACAACAAATGCTAAAGGAACTTCTCTAAGTGGGAAACACAAGAGAAGAAAAGGACCTACAAAAACAAACCCAAAACAATTAAGAAAATGGTCATAGGAACATACATATCGATAATTACCTTAAACGTGAATGGATTAAATGCTCCAACCAAAAGACACAGGCTTGCTGAATGGATACAAGAACAAGACCCATATATATGCTGTCTACAAGAGACCCACTTTAGACCTAGGGACACATACAGACTGAAAGTGAGGGGATGGAAAAAGATATTCCATGCAAATGTAAATCAAAAGAAAGCTGGAGTAGCTATACTCATATCAGATAAAATAGACTTTAAAATAAAGAATGTTACAAGAGACAAGGAAGGACACTACATAATGATCAAGGAATCAATCCAAGAAGAAGATATAACAATTATAAATATATATGCACCCAACATAGGAGCATCTCAATACATAAGGCAACTGCTAACAGATATAAAAGAGGAAATTGACAGTAACACAATAATAGTGGGGGACTTTAACACCTCACTTACACCAATGGACAGATCATCCAAAAAGAAAATAAATAAGGAAACAGAAGCTTTAAATGACACAATAGACCAGATAGATTTAATTGATATTTATAGGACATTCCATTCAAAAACAGCAGATT
Source organism: Balaenoptera acutorostrata (assembly GCF_949987535.1). NCBI lineage: Eukaryota > Metazoa > Chordata > Mammalia > Artiodactyla > Balaenopteridae > Balaenoptera > Balaenoptera acutorostrata. The sequence goes on from NC_080074.1 coordinate 68,627,274, forward strand.
ACACGTTCTTCTCAAGTGCACACGAAACATTCTCCAGGATAGATCACATCTTGGGTCACAAATCAAGCCTCAGTAAATTTAAGAAAATTGAAATCATATCAAGCATCTTTTCTGACCACAACGCTATGAGATTAGAAATGAATTACAGGGAAAAAAACGGAAAAAACACAAACACATGGAGGCTACACAATACGTTACTAAATAACCAAGAGATCACTGAAGAAATCAAAGAGGAAATCAAAAAATACCTAGAGACAAATGACAATGAAAACACGACGATCCAAAACCTATGGGATGCAGCAAAAGCAGTTCTAAGAGGGAAGTTTATAGCTATACAAGCCTACCTAAGGAAACAAGAAAAATCACAAGTAAAAAATGTAACCTTACACCTAAAGAAACTAGAGAAAGAAGAACAAACAAAACCCAAAGTTAGTAGAAGGAAAGAAATCATAAAGATCAGAGCAGAAATAAATGAAATAGAAACAAAACAATAGCAAAGATCAATAAAACTAAAAGCTGGTTCTTTGAGAAGATAAAAAAAATTGATAAGCCATTAGCCAGACTCATCAAGAAAAAGAGGGAGAGGACTCAAATCAATAAAATCAGAAATGAAAAAGAAGTTACAACAGACACCGCAGAAATACAAAGCATCGTAAGAGACTACTACAAGCAACTTTATGCCAATAAAATGGACAACCTGGAAGAAATGGACAAATTCTTAGAAAGGTATAATCTTCCAAGACTGAACCAGGAAGAAATAGAAAATATGAACAGACCAATCACAAGTAATGAAATTGAAACTGTGATTAAAAATCTTCCAACAAACAAAAGCCCAGGACCAGATGGCTTCACAGGTGAATTCTATCAAACACTTAGAGAAGAGCTAACACCTATCCTTCTCAAACTCTTCCAAAAAATTGCAGAGGAAGGAACACTCTCAAACTCATTCTATGAGGCCACCATCACCCTGATACCAAAACCAGACAAAGACACTACAATAAAGAAAATTACAGACCAATATCACTGATGAATATAGATGCAAAAATCCTCAACAAAATACAGCAAACAGAATCCAACAACACATTAAAAGGATCATACACCACGATCAAGTGGGATTTATCCCAGGGATGCAAGGATTCTTCAATATATGCAAATCAATCAGTGTGATACACCATATTAACAAATTGAAGAAGAAAAACCATATGATCATCTCAATAGATGCAGAAAAAGTTTTTGACAAAATTCAACACCCATTTATGATAAAAACTCTCCAGAAAGTGGGCATAGAGGGAACCTACCTCAACATGATAAAGGCCATATATGACAAACGCACAGCAAACATCATTCTCAACGGTGAAAAACTGAAAGCATTTCCTCTAAGATCAGGAACAAGACAAGGATGTCCATTCACCATTATTATTCAACATAGTACTGGAAGTCCTAGCCACGGCAATCAGAGAAGAAAAAGAAATAAAAGGAATACCAATTGGAAAAGAAGAAGTAAAACTGTCACTGTTTGCAGATGACATGATACTATACATAGAGAATCCTAAAACTGCCACCAGAAAACTGTTAGAGCTAATTAATGAATATGGTAAAGTTGCAGGATACAAAATTAATGCACAGAAATCTCTTGCATTCCTATACACTAATGATGAAAAATCTGAAAGAGAAATAATGGAAATACTCCCATTTACCACTGCAACAAAAAGAATAAAATACCTAGGAATAAACCTACCTAGGGAGACAAAAGACCTGTATGCGGAAAACTATAAGACACTGATGAAAGAAATTAAAGATGATACCAACAGATGGAGAGATATACCATGTTCTTGGATTGGAAGAATCAACATTGTGAAAATGACTATACTACCCAAAGCAATCTACAGATTCAGTGCAATCCCTATCAAATTACCTATGGCATTTTTTACGGAGCTAGAACAAATCATCTTAAAATTTGTATGGAGACACAAAAGACCCCGAATAGCCAAAGCAGTCTTGAGGGAAAAAAACGGAGCTGGAGGAATCAGACTCCCTGACTTCAGACTATACTACAAAGCTATAGTAATCAAGACAATATGGTACTGGCACAAAAACAGAAACATAGATCAATGGAACAAGACAGAAAGCCCAGAGATAAACCCATGCACCTATGGTCAACTAATCTATGACAAAGGAGGCAAAGATATACAATGGAGAAAAGACAGTCTCTTCAATAAGTGGTGCTGGGAAAACTGGACAGCTACATGTAAAAGAATGAAATTAGAATACTCCCTAACACCATACACAAAAATAAACTCAAAATGGATTAGAGACCTAAAGGTAAGACTGGATACCATAAAACTCTTAGAGGAAAACATAGGGAGAACACTCTTTGACATAAATCACAGCAAGATCTTTTTTGATCCACCTCCTAGAGTAATGGAAATAAAAACAAAACTAAACAAATGGGACCTAATGAAACTTCAAAGCTTTTGCACAGCAAAGGAAACCATAAACAAGACGAAAAGACAACCCTCAGAATGGGAGAAAATATTTGCAAATGAACCAACGGACAAAGAATTAATCTCCAAAATATATAAACAGCTCATTCAGTTCAATATTAAAGAAACAAACACCCCAATCCAAAAATGGGCAGAATACCTAAACAGACATTTCTCCAAAGAAGACATACAGACGGCCACGAAGCACATGAAAAGATGCTCAACATCACTAATTATTAGAGAAATGCAAATTAAAACTACAATGAGGTATCACCTCACACCAGTTAGAATGGGCATCATCAGAAAATCTTCAAACAACAAATGCTGGAGAGGGTGTGGAGAAAAGGGAACCCTCTTGCACTGTTGGTGGGAATGTAAATTGATACAGCCACTATGGAGAACAATATGGAGGTTCCTTAAAAAATTAAAAATAGAATTACCATATGACCCAGCAATCCCATTACTGGGCATATACCCAGAGAAAACCATAATTCAAAAAGACACATGCACCCGAATGTTCATTGCAGCACTATTTATAATAGCCAGGTCATGGAAGCAACCTAAATGCCCATCAACAGACAAATGGATAAATAAGTTGTGGTACATATATACGATGGAATATTACTCAGCCATAAAAAGGAACGAAATTGAGTCATTTGTTGAGACGTGGATGGATCTGGAGACTGTCATACAGAGTGAAGTAAGTCAGAAAGAGAAAAACAAATATCATATATTAACGCATGTATGTGGAACCTAGAAAAATGGTACAGATGAGCTGGTTTGCAGGGCAGAAGTTGAGACACAGATATAGAGAACAGACATATGGACACCAAGGGGGGAAAACTGCAGTGGGGTGGGGATAGTGGTGTGCTGAATTGGGAGATTGGGATTGACACGTATACACTGATGTGTATAAAATTGATGCCTAATAAGAACCTGCAGTATAAAAAAACAAACAAAACAACTAATACTAAACTTTCATTGGGTTATTTGTATGGAAATATGTTAATATAAATGTTTCAGACATTACATGAAATTTCTAAAAATCTCATATGTTCTGGTATAATGTTATAAGTCATCATCCTAGTTATTACTTTAAAATGTATATCTCAGAAATAACTAATTTCCTTGTGAACTGCATTATTATGAACTTTCATCAAATCTTTAACCATGGTCATTTTTAAGTCTTTTGTCTTTAAAGACAGTTCTGGGTGTACTCTGATGCTTTTGCAAATATGTTCCTATAAAAGGGTTTCATCTTCAAGAAATTCATGGAAAAGACTCTGACAAGTACAGGTTTCTGGTAACTGACTGTACTGCTGAACTGAATGAATAAGCATTTTCAGAACTCTAATGAAAAACTGATGAACTCATAAAAGTGCTAACAAAAGATCAAGATGAAAAAAAATAATTAATTACATGGGACTGAGTGAACTGATGAGGATGAGTATAATTTTTGTGACTTTCTGTTTGAATTAAAAAAAAAAATCCCACAAGGACTCAGAGGCAAAGAATATACAAATCAATTTTCACTGCAAGGTAAAGGAGCTGTTACAGTGGAGGATTACTGGACTGAATGTCAATATTATGACATACTATGAGTGTGTTTCATGTTTGGTAATTGCAATCATTGTTGCTTTTGTTGTGGTCATCCATGTACAATGCTTGGTGTCAGTCTATTTCTCTCTTGTAAAAATAAAATACAGTGTGTGTGTGTGAAAAAAAATAAAATAAAAAAATAAAAGATAAAAAAAAATATATAATAAGACAGGGACTTCCCTGGTGGCGCAGTGGTTGAGAATCTGCCTGCCAATGCAGGGGACATGGGTTTGAGCCCTGGTCTGGGAAGATCCCACATGCCGCGGAGTGGCTGGGCCCGTGAGCCACAATTGCTGAGCCTGCGCGTCTGGAGCCTGTGCTCCGCAACAAGAGAGGCCGCGATAGTGAGAGGCCTGCACACCGCGATGAAGAGTGGCCTCCGCTTGCCACAACTGGAGAGAGCCCTTGCACAGAAACGAAGACCTAACACAGCCATAAATAAATAAATAAATAAATAAAAACATAATAATAATAAGACATAAGAATTCCTTACATATTCTGATAAATAGTAAAAAATTAATAATAATTTATGTAGCTGGCAAAGTATTGTTGTTAGCTGAATATGAGTATATAAATTTTTATATGCCAAATATCATTTTAAGAAAGAATATGGTAGCTTTTTTGAATACCCTGTTTTCTGTTGGCTCTAACTATTATAGGGTAGCTCTAGGGTAATGTGACTTAAGTGGCTGGTTTATTAAACTGATGCAAATTTTCCCCTACGTTTTAATAAAGGAATTTCTCAAGGGTGAGCATATATTTGTCTAATAAATCCCATTGTGTCTTTTGGACTGTCAGTGTTTGAGAGAGTATTTTCTTCCTATTTCCTAAGAGAGCTTCTAGAAAATAGCCAGAATCTTTAAAGAGTAAAAAATCTCACTTAACATTAAATAAAAATTTTAAATTAAAGTACCACTATTTAGGACTGCTTTGAGTAGAACTGCCATCTTTTCTGTATTCTATTTCTATCTTTAATTACTTGTATAAACATGGGCAAGTCATTTTATCAATCTGGACATCGGTTTCTTAATTTTTAATGAATTACAGTTGGAGAAGGAAAAAAGACAGGTAAACATGTATATGATCTTGGGGCCAGAGTTAGTGGGAGAAGCTTTTCTAAGCATGGCACAAATCTGGACATCATAAAGGAAAAGTGTGAAAGGTTTTATTTTCTAAAAACCAAAACCAAAATTTCTGCTTGGTAAAACAAACAAAACTTCATTATAAACAATGCCAAATGGGGAATTCCCTGGTGGTCCAGTGGTTAGGACTCTGTGCTACCACTGCAGGGGGCATGGGTTAGATCCCTAGCTGGGGAACTAGGATCCCACTTGCCGCGCAGTGTGGCCAAAAAGAAAAAAAAAAGCCAAATGGCAAACAACCACCTGGGGAAATTATTTGCAATATATATGATCATATACTAATATTCCCTATATATAAAGAGCTTGAAAGAATTTACAAAACAACAAGAAAAAAATTCAAATAAGAAAAATGAGTAAAATCACAGGTAATTTCCAAAAGAACTGTTAGTCTCCAATTTTTAAAATAATGAAGTGACTCAACAAATGCAAGCTTTTATAAGTGTGATATCTTTGTTACTTGTCAGATTGGTTATGACAAAACAACAGGGAATATCTAGCATGGTGGAATGAAAAAAAAATATGTGACTAGTTTGTTTTAGGGAAAGAGCTGCCTTTGCAGTAAGTCCCCTACATATGAACAAGTTCCATTCCGAGAGTGCATTTGCAAGTCCAACAAAGTTAGCATAGGTACCCAACTAACACAATCGACTATATAGTATTGTACTGTAATAGGCTTAAAATATTTTTCACACAAATAATACATTAAAAAACAAACACAGGGCTTCCCTGGTGGCTCAGTGGTTGAGAATCTGCCTGCCAATGCAGGGGACAAGGGTTCGAGCCCTGGTCTGGGGAGATTCCACATGCCACGGAGCAACTGGGCCCGTGAGCCACAACTACTGAGCCTGCGCGTCTGGAGCTTGTGCTCCGCAACAGGAGAGGCCGCGATAGTGAGAGGCCTGCGCACCGCGATGAAGAGTGGCCCCCGCTCGCCGCAACTAGAGAAAGCCCTCACACAGTAACGAAGACCCGACACAGCCAAATAAATAAATTAATTAAAAAAAAAACAAACACAAAAAATAAAGAAAACATTTTTAATCTTACAGTACAGTACCTTGAAAAGTACAGTAGTACAGTACAACAGCTGGCGCTTCTTAGCAGTACCAGCTACATCACTGCTGCTTTTACACTTGCTTCCAGACCTCCTGGGCTTGAAATAAAGATACTGTACTACTGTACTCTATACAATACTGTAAAGTACACAAAAGCACAACCACTCGTAGAGGATGCATGCACGTGACAATGTACGCCAGACACGTGAACACGTGATTGGACATGAGAACACATGTTCGCGTCTTTGGAAATTTGCAACTTTAAAGTTCGTATGTAGGAGACTTACTGTGAAAAGATCTTGGTAAATTATTTGGGATTGGCAAAGTAAAGAGAATTAGATAAGTCATTCTACTTAAGAAATAAACAGGGATTTGGGGATGGGGCAGGGAGAAGAAAAAATAAAGAGAATGGGGTAAAGCTCCTTACAGAAGGCTGGAGCTTGTGTTGGGAGAAATGGCCAAGGTTCTTTTTTTTTAAAAGGGAAGCCAAATATTCAATTCTAAATTATTTGCTCTATGGTTCTTTGATGAGTCTCTGACATCATCTCCTGAATTAGCAGTATAAGTTAAGTAACATTAATGTCTTGCCTTTATCTGACAAGGGTATTAGTTGCCATTAATAAAAGTGGACTCTGGCTGAGTTAAGCAAAAAAGGGTTTATTTAAAAAAATTTGGGGCAGCTTACCGAAGCACTAGAAGGGCTAGAGAACTAGGCCTGGAAAAAACACCCAAATCATGCCTGAAGCCTGGTTCTGGTAGGGAAACACTTATCACTGTGGAGAGAGAGAGAGAGAGAGAGTTTTACCTTACTTTTAGTGGCATTAGATCTCAAATTATATACAAACTAACGTGTGTCTGATTGATCGTATGCCCCTGTCCTAGAACCAAAGGAGGTTGCAGAAGTGAACTGCTTTAATTCCTGCAGTGAGAAATGGATTTTTCTCCTTACCAACACTCACAAGAAGTTCAGACTTCAGGTACCAGGTAAATGAGAAATGATCACTACAGCAGTATTTGGAGGAAAACCAAGGAGAAGTAGCCATGCCCCATATTTGGGCTAAGAGCTGGACATTGATGAAGAATCAATTGCAAAAGACAGAGGTGAACTAACAAATTGAATGCAGCTATATATAAAAAGAATTGTACACCATAACCAAGTGGAATTTATCCCAGAAATGCAAAGTGGTTAATATGAGAAAAATCAATTAATGTAATGCACCAGAATCACTAGAACAAAGGACAAAAATGGCATGATTGTTTCAACAGATGCAGAAAGAGCATTTGACAAAATCCAACACCCCTTCATGATAAAAACATTAAACAAACTAAGAATATAAAGGAACTTCATCAACCTGATGAAAGACTTCAGTGAAAACCCACAGTTAACATCATACTTAATGATGAAAGACTGAACGCTTTACCCCTGAGATTAAGAACAAGAAAGGATGTCTGTTCTCACTGCTTTTATTCAGTATTGTACAAGGGCAACTAGGCATGAAGAAGAAATAAAAGGCATCCAGATTGTAAAGGGAGAAGTAAAACTTTCTATTTGCAGATGACATAATCTTGCATATAGAAAATCCAAAGGAATCCGCTCAAAAACTATGAGAACTAATAAATGTGTTAAGCAAGGTTGCAGGATGTAAGATCAATACACAAAAGTCAACTGTATTTACATACACTTGCAATGAACAATCTGAAATGAAAGTAAGAAAACAATTCCGCTTGCAATAGCATCAAAAAAAATAAAATATAAACTTAACCAAAACCCCACAAAACCTATTCACTGGAAACTATAAAACGCTGTTGAAAGAAATGAAAGGAGACTTAAATAAATGGAAAGGCATCCCATGTGTTAGATTAGAAGAATTAATGTTAAGTCTTAATGTTGTTAAGATGGCAATACTTCCCAAATTGATCTATAGATTCAACCTGATCATTATCAAGATTCCAGCTGCCTTTTTTTTTTTACCTAAATTGATAAGCTGATCCTAAAATTCATAAGAAAATTCAAGGGACCCAGATTAGCTGAAACAATCTTGAAAAAGAAGAACAAAGTTGAAGAACCCATACTTCCCAATTTCAAAACTTACTACAAAGGTATAGTAATCAAGACATAAGATCAGCTGGCACAAGAGGAGACATATAAATCAACAGAATAGAATTGAGAGTCTAAAAATAAACCTTCACATGTATAGTCAATTAATTTTTAATAAAGATGCTTGACAATCTAATGGGGAAAGGAAGTCTTTTCAGTAAGTGATGTTAGAACAAATTGATATCCACATGCAAAAGACTGAAGCTGCATAAACTCAAAATTTATACATATATACATACAAAAATTAACAGATCAAAGACCTAAATGTATGAGCTAAAACTATTAAACTCTTGGAGGAAAATATATGCATAAATCTTTGTGACCTTGAATTAGGCAATGGTTTCTTTGATAAGACACCAAAGCACAAACAACAAAAGAAAAAAATGGAGGGAATTCCCTGACGGTCCAGTGGTTAGGACTCGCTGCTTTCACTGACAGGGTCTGGGTTCAATCCCTGGTCGGGGAACCAAGATCCTGCAAGCTGTGTGGCATGGCCAAAAAAAAAAAAAAAAGGAAAACAGAAAAAAGAAATAAATTTGGACACTATCAAAATTAAAAACATTTGCGCTTCAAAGGACACCGTCAAGAAAGTGAAGACAATCCACAGAATGGGAGAATATATTTGCAAAGCATATATCTGACATGGGACTTGCATCTAGAATATATAAAGAATTATTAGAACTCAATAGTTAAAAGACAAATAGCCCAACTAAAAACGGGCAAATGATCTGAATATACACTTCTCCAAAGTAGATACACAGATGGCCAACAAACACATGAAAAGATGTTCAACATCATTAGCTATCAGGGAATGGCAAATTAAAATCACAATGAGATACAAATTCACACTCAATAGAATGGCTATAATCAAAAACACAGAAAATTACAAGTGTTGTTGAGTGTGGAGAAATCGGAACCCTTGTACACTGCTGATGGGAATATAAAGTGGTGCAGCTGCTTTGGAAAAGAGTTTGGCAGCTCCTCAAAAGGTTAAACATACTTACCACATGACCCAGCAATTTTACTCCTAGGTATAAATCCAAGGGAAATAAAAACATTTGCCACACTAAAACCTGTGCATGAATATTCATAACAACATCATTCATAATAGCCAAAAAGTGGATACAACCAAAAGGGCTATCAATTGATGAAGAGATACATAAAACGTGGTATATCCATACAACAAAATATTATTCAACAATAAAAATACATAAATAATACTTTTTTTAAAAAAATGTAGTACTCCTCCATGCTACAACATGAATGAATTCTGGAAACATTATGCTAAGTGAAAGAAGCCAATCACGAAAACCCACATATTTTATGATTCCATTTATGTGAAATGTCCAGAATAGTCAAATTCATAGAGGCAGAAAGTAGATTAGTAGCTGCTAAGGCTGGAGGATTGGGGTGGGAGATGGGGAATGACTGCCAACGGGTATGGGATTTGGGGAAGGAGGGTGTTGAAAACAATGTTCTAAAATTGACTGTGGTGATGGTTGCATAACTCTGTGAATATACCCACAAATCACTGTATTGCATACTTTAAATGGGTGAATTGTATGGTGTGTGAAGTATATCTCAATATAGATGTTATGTTTTTTTCATAAAGTTATTTATTTATTTGTTTTTGGCTGCGTTTGATCTTTGTTGCTGCGCGCGGGCTTTCTCTAGTTGCGGCAAGCGGGGGCTGCTCTTCGTTGCTGTGCATGGGCTTCTCACTGCGGTGGCTTCTCTTGTTTTGGGGCACGGGCTCTGGGTGTGCAGGCTTCAGTAGTTGTAGCGTGCAGGCTCAGTATTTGTGGTTTGTGGGCTCTAGACCACAGGCTCAGTAGTTGTGGCGCACAGGCTTAGTTGCTCCGTGGCATACGGGACCTTCCCGGACCAGGGCTCTAACCCATGTCCCCTGCATTGGCAGGTGGATTCTTAATCACTGTGCCACCAGGGAAGCCCTACAGATTTAATTAAAAAACAAACAAAAAACCAAAAAAACAGAAGAGAAAGAGAAATCAACTGAAGTCAGAAATTAAACCCAGAAGTGATTAGGAATAAAGTACATTCCTGGAACTTTCAGAAAAGGGGTTGGGGGACTCTAGATTTACCCCAGGACATAAAATACAAGTTTTAAGAAAATTTTATCTACCTCTTATGGGAAGAGCTACCTCCATAGACATTAAGATTACATTGCTGGGCTTCCCTGGTGGCGCAGTGGTTGAGAATCTGCCTGCCAATGCAGGGGACACGGGTTCGAGCCCTGGTCTGGGAGGATCCCACATGCCACGGAGCAACTGGGCCTGTGAGCCACAATTACTGAGCCTGCGCGTCTGGAGCCTGTGCTCCACAGCGGGAGAGGCCGTGATAGTGAGAGGCCCGCGCACTGCGATGAAGAGGGGACCCCACTTGCCACAACTAGAGAAAGCCCTCACACAGAAACGAAGACCCAACACAGTCATAAATAAATAAATAAATAAAAACATCTGATTGTCTTAAAAAAATAAAAGATTACATTGCTGTTGGTGAGTATATGAGGAAACTGGCACTCTCATGCCCTGTTGGTATGTGGGTAAATTGGTGCAGTGTGTCAAAATTTTAAACATGCATACCCTTTAATACAGCAAACCCACTCCAAAGGATGAAGGCATAAAGATGTTGATCAGAGCTTTCGTAATATTGAACATTGGAAATGCTCAATGTCCATCTACAAGCAAAGCTTCTCAACCCTAGCCAATTCATTCCCCTTCTTAGAATAAATATTTTATAATACTCCCTTTACAGTCCTGAAATGAAAGTCATAGATACCTACAACAAAATATACCTAATTATTATATAAAAAAGAAATAAAAGGAAAGTAATTTGTAACAAAATAATACATATTTCAATATGTAAACACTCTAGACACAAAACATACTCTAGAGGGCAGTACCACCTAGTTAACTATTATTTAACTGGTTAAATAATTTATGATATAGCCAAACACAGGAATGATGTAGATCTAGATTCATTGACAAACTGTTGAATCAAAAAGCAGATTGTAAAACAGTAATTACATAGGATGTTTTATTTATGTGAATACGTATAGAAAGGTCTAAAAAGAGGCTCATCAGGATGTTGATGATTTGACAGGAATTGTCCCTAATAATGAGATTTGTAAGGATTTTTTTGCTTATAAATTTGTATATTTGATGTTTCCTGTCTGTGTAAACATTTAAGTTTATGGTAAGCCCCAATGGGAGAAAAACAACACAGATCCCTAGGGTTCTCAAGTGACAGCACATCATTTGCAGTGGAGATTTATATACCTTTTGTAGAATAGTTTCTGGCTTTTCCCAGACAGCTGCCAAAGGAAGTGGAGGAGCACGTCCTGGTACTTGAATAGCTGAGGCCATCTCCTGGTCTCCAGGCAATCATTGTAGCTAAGTAGTTACTCCCAGGCAGGAAAGTGGTGGTCATATGCTGTGAGGGCATCCACACTTCTGGTAATTTCTACAGAAGCAAGTTGCAGTACCTGGTCTTCTTCCACAAATGTATAAACACCAACTTGTCCTGAGGTTCCTACAACATATGGGCCCTTAACATTTCCAGGCCCCTCCCTGCTTCTGTTGGAAGAACTGTGTGAAGTACTTTGCCACTCAAGACCAAGTGTGAGGCCCAGCCCTGGACTACCTGAAGGTATCTGATGGGATCCAGCCCTTGCCCCCCTAACTCATGAGACAAAAAAACAGATAAGGGAGAAGGATGGGGAAGGGGGATAAAGAGGTCTGGGAAAAGAGACAGGTGGCTGAGGCTATAAAAGTGGGTATGAAATGTGAAGATCTTTGTTTCACTTGTTAATGCCCAACAGAGAGCATTCATCACAGAAGAGGCACTAAACAACCACTAGAAACAATGACTTGTCCAGATGACGTCAGTCAGGCTCTGCTGTTAGCTACACTAGTGTTGGTCCAACAAGCATGTGATAAGAATGGGGGCAGGAATGGAGGTTATACATGGGCCCAATGGCATGGGCTCCCATTTACTGAGGCTTATCTACCTCCTGCCACTGTCAAATATCCAACCTGCCAGCAACAGAGACCAATGCTTGGCTCCCAATATGGTACCATCCCTTTAGAAAACCTACCAGCTACTTGGTGGCAAGTTGGACCCATTCCCTACACTGGACCTACTCATTCCTGCAAGTGGTATCAATCTATTTTGACTGGAATTTAAACATATTCTGACTTAGACCTCCTGCCTGAAGGGTCTTAGCAAGTACCACTGAGGGTTTAAAGTGTCTGATCTACTGACCTAGGTGTTGGTGCAGCAGTGGGCACATGACCATGGGCTCCACTGATCCTTTCACATACACCACCACCTAGACAAACTGCTGACTGAGAGAGCACTGGAATGACCTGTCGAAGATTCAGATGAGGTGTTAGCTTGCAAAGAATACCTTGGGAGGAGAGGCACCACCCTCCAGGACTCAAGGTACACTCTAAATTGATATTCATCATATGGTACAGGGTTCCCAGTAGGGAGAGTATGTGAATCCATTGGCTAAAGGGTGGAAATGGGAGTACCTCTGTATACTGGTTCCCAGTGATCCATCTGGGGAATTTTTAACCTTCTTTCCCCAGAGGCAAGAGGTTTTGGCCTCCAGAGGGGAAATGCTTCCACTAGGGGACACAGGAAGAGTCCTACTAAACCCCAGCTACTGCCTGGTCACTTCTGGCTCATCATTCCAAGAAACCAGCAGGCAAGGATAATTGACCTCGATCTTCATTAGGCAGCTGTTAGGCAATAGGGATAAGAAAGAATATGTTTGATACTTAGGTTATCCATCTGTGTCTTGGTTTTCACTTGCCTAATTTACATGGTACATGGACAGGTACAGCAGCCACAACTAGAAAAGGACCTGGTGATGAAGGTGTCAGGCCCCTTAGTGAAGAGGGTCTGGGTCACTGCACTACGTAAGCTACCTAGACCAGCAGAGAGTGAGAGGAATCTACAAAGAGTGGCAGTGGAAGATGATCAGCTTCAATTAAGGCCCCAAGAGCAGCCTCAAGGGCTGTTGTTAATCCCACCAACTCTTTTCTAGTAAGTTTCTCCAGGAGTAAAGACCCAACAGAATTTTTGAAGAGTTGTTCCTAGAGCTTATTATATGTAAATGGGTGGACAGGCATGAATATCCTGGTGCAGAGATCTCCCAATCCAGGACTGAAGAAGTCATTCTACCAGCTGTTGGAATTGTTGGAGGCTGATAGCTTTCAACTGAATCCTTCTCCAGAACTTACCCCTGGCTCAAGAGAGCCACCTTGCCTTTCAGGTTTTAGTCAAAATGATTGGTCATTGAGGTAGAATATAGTCTTCAGAGCTCCATGTAGGAATGGCTGAGGCCTTTGTTACACTGCATCACAATTTAACTTCTTCCTCTGCCCCATCCTGCTTCCTTTACTCTTTCCACAGGTGAGTCTTGAAAACAGCCATGTTGGTGAGTCCCACAGGGCCAGGAACTGGGCAGCTCTAGGAGCTGAAAACAGTGGCCCTTCAATAGCCAGGAAGAAACGAGAGCCCTCAGTCCTGCAGCTTCAAGGAGCTGAATTCTGACAACAACCTGAGTGAACCTAGAAGTGGATCCTTCTGGGACTTCACTGGTGGTCCAGTGGTTAAGAATCTGCCTTCCAATGCAGGGGACGTGGGTTCGATCCCTGGTCAGGGAACTAAGATCCCATATGCCGCGGGGCAACTAAGCCTGCGCGCCACAACTACTGAGCTTGGGTGCCTCACTAGAGCTCGCGTGCCGCAAACTACAGAGCCCATGTGCTCTGGAACCCGCACGCCACAACTAGAGAAGAGAAAACCCTCATGCCACAACTAGAGGGAAGCCCGCGCACTGCAATGAAGATCCTGTGCGCCGCAACTAAGACCCGATGCAACCAAAAATAAATAAAATAAATAAATAAATAATAAACCTTAAAAAAAAAAAGATACATGCAAAGGATACTTACTCCAGCATTGTTTATAATGGCACAAAATCCGGACAAATCTGCATTATCTATCAATAAAGGAATGGTTTCAAAAACAGTACATGAATACTACATAATATTGTGCAGCTAGTTAAAAAAATGAGCTAGATAAGAGTACCCATTGTAAACTGTTGAGTAAAAAAAGGAAGTTGCAGAAAAATATATATGATGTGATGCATTACTTGTAAAAATAAAAATCAAAACCTTTATTTATATGTATGTGTGTCTTGGAAAAAGTATGGAGAGAAACATCAATCTTTTAACATTGATTTTATCTAGGACTATCTTTTTCTTTTTATACCATCTTTTTCTTTATATACTTCTGAGTATACTTTATATACTTCCGTGTTGCTTGAATTATTGAAATGAATATTTATTACCTTTAAAAAAGTGAATGGCGGCTTCCCTGGTGGTGCAGTGGTTGAGAATCCGCCTGCCAATGCAGGGGATACGGGTTTGAGCCCTGGTCTGGGAAGATCCCACATGCCGCAAAGCAACTGGGCCCCTGAGCCACAATTACTGAGCCTGCGCGTCTGGAGCCTGTGCTCCACAACAAGAGAGGCCGCGATAGTGAGAGGTCCGTGCACCGCGATGAAGAGTGGCCCCCGCTCGCCACAACTAGAGAAAGCCCTGGCACAGAAACGAAGACCCAACACAGCCAAAAATAAATAAATAAATAAATTAATTAATTAAAAAAAAAAGTGAATGGAAAGTAAAATGAGGAAGTGTCTTAAAATGTACACCAGGGACTTCCCTGGCGGTGCAGTAGTTAAGAATCTGCCTGCCAATGCAGGGGACACGGGTTCGATCCCTGGTACGGGAAGACCCAACATACCGCAGAGCAACTAAGCCCATGCGCCACAATTACTGAGCCTGCGCTCTAGAGCCCACGAGCCACAACTACTGAGCCCACGTGCCACAACTACTGAAGCCCGTGTGCCTAAAGCCCAAGCTCCACAACAAGAGAAACCACTGCAAAGAGAAGCCCACACACTGCAACAAAGAGTAGCCCCCGCTCGATGCAACTAGAGAAAGCCCACATGCAGCAACGAAGACCCAACATAACCAAGTAAATAAATAAATAAAAATTAAATTTAAAAAAAATGTACACTATTTTTAGATTTAGAGAGAAGAGATAAATTAATCTACAGTAGAGAAGAGATTGAAAATGTGAAGACAGAGTAACCTGTGGAGTAGGCCCCCAGGGGATCTGTTTCAGAGCAGAGTCCCAAGTGTACCAAGGCTGATGGCTTCACTGTTCCACAGGAAAATGCAAAAAAAGTGTAGTTCATAAAAATTTAGTCTTTTGGTGTTGCAAATACATTTCTTTTAGGAAATCATGATGTTAAAGAGATGGGAGGACTGTTATTTGTCAGCATTACAAAGTTAACAGTCCTATGTCAGTTCCCAAACTGTTAGAAATGGTAATGGCCTGTAAACCTTAAAGTCTGGAATAAATGGATTTACAGCACCAGTAGAAACCTAAGCCTTAATCGAGAGAAGAGATAGTTCTTCCTCTGTGATGGAGGAAAACAAGTGTGTGTGTATATAGACAGTTACAGACAGACTTGGTAGGTACAGGGAAAGAAGTTGAGGAAGTTATTTCCTATAAAGACGGTGATAAGATCTTCTGCTGGGTTCAAGGTTGAGGGGCTCAGTGGGAGTGATTGTAGGGTGAGACCTGAAGAGAGTGGTAAAAGAGTGGAGGAGGTGCTGTGGGGAATTGGAGACTAACCTGACAGAAACTGAAGTCTTCAGATTTGGAATAATGTCTGACTATATTTTGTTTAGATTTGCTCTTTCATGAAATTGTCCTTGGTCCTTGTTGTATTCTCTCCCTTATTTGACAATCCCTGCCCCGACCCAGCACTTTCTTTTTATTCCTATTAGGTCATTTATATTCTTCCTTAGTTTTTGTACTTATCTGTACCCGCTAAACTGTCTCTGACACACTGTTCATTTATCTATAACCACCTCACAGCACCCTCCAGATAGTAGAGACCCAATTGATTGTTGCTGAAATAAATTTAATTCCACACAGAAGACAACTGGACAATAATCAGTATCATCCTGATTAAAATTCTTCACAGTTGTGAAAACAAGAATAAACCACTGGCTTTTAAAAAAAATTCCTGTAAACTAACTTAGCATGCATTTTTCATTTCTTACAAAGATACTGTATATTTGGTCATGTTTTGCTTGTAAGAGTCTTAAACTGTACATCCTTTGAATTCATACACTTCTGTTATAAAAATGCCACAGAGATCATTAAACTAAAAACTTCCATTGGAATAGATATGGAAACTGAGGACCAGAAAAATTAGACAATTTGTTCAAAACTGCAAAGGTCTTAAGTGACAGTCTATATTAGAACCACGTTCCCCATGTAACCAAGTGTCTTTATACCTGATTAATTAGCCCTCTTGATTTGATTTTTATTTTGTATTGAATTCTGAAGAGTTAAATTAATGATAGCTGTTATCTCTGATAAAGCTCTGTCAAAAATGATACACTGATTACCTTTCATTTCTAAAGATGCTAATATAGGTTTCCATTGCTGCATGACAGGTTTGATATGTTAAGTGCTGGGTAAAGTGCAACATTCCAATTGGACAATCAGTTGAAGTTTGTTTTATGATGCATATCATTTGTGTATTTTACGGTTGTAATAAAATCTAAAATTTTGACAGTGGTGGTTGGTATATCAATCTTTACTCCTACATTTTATAGTTCATCTTTTATTTATTTAAAACTCAGTATCTCTTTATTATATTGTAAATAAAAAATACTGAAACAATAGAGAGAATAATACATCTTCATCATGCAAACATTATTAGGAGAATACTGCATGTACAGAAATACATATGGTCTTTTGCCTGGGGATGCAAGAGATGGTCTATCATAAACCATCATCCTCTTTTCTATTTGCACACGAAAGTAAAAACCACTAGCACATTAGCACAAGAGTGTTTTTCTCTTAAAACATGCTCTCATAATAACTAGGTGGCCAACTGTAAAAAAGTGAAAATTTTACTATCTGCCAGTGAATAAATATATCAAAAGATTTGTGTTGTTTAGCTTTGCTGAAATGGTATATTGTTATTGTCAATTTAAAAATTGTGGAGGGAGGAACACTCCCAAACTTGTTCTACGAGGCCACCATCACCCTGATACCAAAACCATACAAAGATATAACAAAAAAAGAAAATTATAGACCAATATCACTGATGAACATAGATGCAAAAATCCCCAACAAAATACTAGCAAACAGAATCCAACAACATATTAAAAAAATCATACACCATGATCAAGTGGGATTTATCCCAGGGATGCAAGGATTCTTCAATATACACAAAACAATCAATGTGATACACCACATTAACAAATTAAAGAATAAAAACTATATGATCATCTCAATAGATGCAGAAAAAGCTTTTGACAAAATTCAACACCCATTTATGATAAAAACCCTCCAGAAAGTGGGCATAGAGGGAACCTACCTCAACATAATAAAAGCCATATACGACAAACCCACAGCAAACATCATTCTCAATGGTGAAAAACTGAAAGCATTTCCTCTAAGATCAGGAACAAGACAAGGATGTCCACTCACCATTATTATTCAACATAGTACTGGAAGTCCTAGCCATAGCAATTAGAGAAGAAAAAGAAATAAAAGGAATCCAAATAGGAAAAGAAGAAGTAAAACTGTCACTGTTTGCAGATGACATGATACTATATATAGAAAATCCTAAAGGTGCCACCAGAAGACTACTAGAACTAATCAATGAATTTGGTAAGGTTGCAGGATACAAAATTAATGCACCGAAATCTCTTGCATTCCTATACACTAACAATGAAAGATCAGAAAGAGAAATTAAGGAAACAATCCCATTCACCATTGCAACAAAAAGAATCAAATACCTAGGAATAAACCTACCTAAGGAGGTAAAAGACCTGTACTCAGAAAACTATAAGACACTGATGAAAGAAATCAAAGATGACACAAACAGATGGAGAGATATACCATGTTCTTGGATTGGAAGAATCAATATTGTGAAAATGACTATACTACCCAAAGCAATCTACAGGTTCAATGCAATCCCTATCAAATTACCAATGGCATTTTTCACAGAACTAGAACAAGAAATTTTACAATCTGTATGGAAATACAAAAGACCCTGAATAGCCAAAGCAATCTGAAGAAAGAAAAACGGAGCTGGAGGAATCAAGCTCCCTGACTTCAGACCATACTACAAAACTACAGTAATCAAGACAGTATGGTACTGGCACAAAAACAGAAATACAGATCAATGGAACAGGATAGAAAGCCCAGAGATAAACCCATGCACATATGGTCACCTTATCTTTGATAAAGGAGGCAAGAATATACAATGGAGAAAAGACAGCCTCTTCAATAAGTGGTGCTAGGAAAAATGGACAGATATGTGTAAAAGAATGAAATTAGAACATACCCTAACACCATACACAAAAATAAACTCAAAATGGATTAAAGACCTAAATGTAAGGCCAGACACTATCAAACTCTTAGAGGAAAACATAGGCAGAACACTCTATAACATAAATCACAGCAAGATCCTTTTTGACCCACCTCCTAGAGTAAGGGAAATAAAAACAAAAATAAACAAATGGGACCTAATGAAACTTAAAAGCTTTTGCACAGCAAAGGAAACCATAAACAAGATGAAAAGACAATCCTCAGAATGGTAGAAGATATTTGCAAATGAAGCAACTGACAAAAAAATCTCCAAAATATACAAAGCAGCTCATGCAGCTCAATATCAAAAAAACAAACAACCCAATCCAAAAATGGGCAGAAGACCTAAACAGAAATTTCTCCAAAGAAGGTATACAGATTGCCAACAAACACATGAAAGGATGTTCAACATTACTAATCATTAGAGAAATGCAAATCAAAACCACAATGAGGTATCACCTCACACCGGTCAGAATGGCAATCATCAAAAAATCTAGAAACAGTAAATGCTGGAGAGGGTGTGGAGAAAAGGGAACCCTCCTGCACTGTTGGTGGGAATGTAAAGTGATACAGCCACTATGGAGAAAAGTATGGAGGTTCCTTAAAAAACTAAAAATAGAACTACCATATGACCCAGCAATCCCACTACTGGGCATATACCCTGAGAAAACCATAATTCAAAAAGAGTCATGTACCACATGCTCATTGCAGCTCTATTTACAATAGCCAGGACATGGAAACAACCTAAGTGTCCATCAACAGATGAATGGATAAAGAAGATGTGGCACATATGTACAGTGGACTATTACTCAGCCATAAAAAGGAATGAAATTGAGTTATTTGTAGTGAGGTGGATGGACCTAGAATCTGTCATACAGAGTGAAGTAAGTCAGAAAGAGAAAAACGAATACCATATGCTAACACATATATAAGGAATTTTAAAAAGCAGTTCTGATGAACCTAGTGGCAGGGCAGGAAAGAAGACGCAGACACAGAGAACAGACTTGAGGGCATGGGGGCAGGGGGAGAGGGAAGGGGAAGCTGGGATGAAGTAAGAGCGTAGCATTGACACATATACACTACCAAATGTAAAATAGATAGCTAGTGGGAAGCTGCTGCATAGCACAAGGAGATCAACTCGATATTTTGTGACAACCTAGAAGGACGGGATAGGGAGGGTGGGAGGGAGACACAAGAGGGAGGGGATATGGGGATATATGTACACATATAGCTGATTCACTTTGTCATACAGCAGAAACTAACACAACTTTGTAAAGCATTTATACTCCAATAAAGATATGGAAAAGTTTTTTTCTTAATAAAAAATAAAAATTATAGTTTTCTCTTTGGCAAATGCTATCATTTGACCTTTGATTAATTTTTATGAGAGAACATTTCCCCCAAAACAAATATGTAAAGAGATTTTTACATAAGTTTTTACATAAAAGAAGAACGTTGTACCAGAAGTCTCTATCTGGAGTTTTACTCCTAGAGGTTGGATTCTCCTGGGTGAGGATGTGCATATATATGTAACAAAGCTACACTCTTCATTCAGTCGGATGGCTCATAACAGTGCTTGTTGATCTGGTTACATCACATAATTCTTGAAACAAAGTTTTCAGTGATTGTCTTAGTCATCTTCTATCACATTCTTTATAATTTACTGTTATAAACTCCTCTATGTCATTGTTCCTTCAAATATCCCAAACACAGTAGAGCCCATCTAAATTCCCAAAGCTCATATCCAAAACTATACATTGTAAAACTCCCAAGACTTTGAAATAGAAACAGACAAGGCTGCCATTCATATATTCCTATATACTCCTCCCGCAATTATTTACCAAGTCCTAACTGAGGGACAGGCGCTGTGCCAGGAGCTGTTGTTCGGAAAGTGTTACGGCATTGTTCCCAGCGCTCACTGTGTGAGGCAGACACTGAGCAGACCAAACACGCTTAACAGGATGGGGTTGTCAGAGAAAGGAGGAGGGGGCACGGCAGCCAGCCTAGCCTGGGCGAGTGCAGCAGGGAGGTACCCAGTCGGCGGGGTCCCGAGAAAGTGGGGAGGAAAGTCATCCCAGGCAGGGTTCAGCGTGGCTAGAAGAGCGCAACGCGCACGGAAAGGGAGGAAGGGGCAGACGACCCGAAAAGGTGCGAGCGGCAAGGTTGGATGTGACTGAGACTTGGGTGAGCCAAGTCTGCGGGGTGGCCCGGGGGCAGAGCTTCATCACTCGGGGCTGCTGGCTGGACAACGACGTGGGCGGGGTGGGGGGTGGGTAGGGACTGCAAGGACCCGCTGGTAGAAGAGGGGTAGACACCGACGGCAGGAAGAGTAGTCAGGAGCGTGAAGAAATTGTCCGGAAGAGAAACTATAAGGTTAAAGAGTCAGTGACTTTAAAAAACAGCGTGAAAGGTATTTTTGAGGTAAAAGAAAAGATTTGACGACCCGACGGAGAAGGAACTGACAATGGCACGAACGTTCAGTATCGCACGCTCCGACATATTCTTGAATGAATCATCGCATGCCACTATCTAACCATCAAGTGGATCCGGATCAAGTTTAATTTTTTTGTTGTGGGAATTAAGACACGGGGATATGCCTAGGCTTGATGAGTCACGTGGGAAACCTCTCCAAGGCCTTTTACAAATGCCCACCCGGAGGGAAGAAAGAGGTGGGCTTACAAGTTATGGCCACTTCAGCCTCCTCGCAAGATGTAATTCAGGAGGGCAACGCTGCTGGGTGAAAATTCAATACACCGCCAAACAACATATCAACACTCTTTTCAATATCAGATTACCATAAAGATAGAATAGCAAATGCCGCGCAAACCGCCTCACGTCCCGGTCCCCAAGACCCTTCTTCATTGTCTTCAGCAGTTTACCCCGTACAGCCGCCAAAGCAGGGCGGACTCCAGCGTGCTACGCACGGCGCATGCGCAGGACCCGAGGCTTGGGAGGAGAGCTGAGGCTCTGAGGATGTTTCCCAGAAGCCCGGGCCACTCGCTACCGTCCTCCCTCTTGCTCGCAGGCCGCGTGACGTGACTCCGCCCGTCACGTTCCTCTGTCGCAAACGGTGGTTTGCCAGCGCCCCCTTGCGGTCCGGTTGAGCGCTGCAGCCGTGCACGCAGGGCCAGAGCAAGCGAGTAGAGAAAGCGCGGAGGGTCCCGCCGCCGCCGCCGCCGCTGGCGTCACCGTAGCGCGCCGACCTGTGGTGGCGCGGCTGAGTGGATAGGAGCGGAGCTGGGGGTGAGGGGGAAGAGGACGCGCGGAGCGGGGAGGGAGGAGGCCAGACGAGGTGGGGGGAGGGGGAGCAGCGGTGGCGCAAGCCGCGCGGAGCCGCGCAGCCCGGGTCCGCTGCCGCCACCCGCCCCAGGCAGCAGAGCCGGCGCCCCAGCGGCCCCCGGAACACCTCAAAGCGGACGAAGGAGTCCATGTTGGGGAACTTGGCGGCGGCGTGACGGGGACCTAGGGACCTGCAGTGGGGCCGCCGCCGCCGGAGCCAGCGCCTCGATCTCAGTCTGAGGTAAACACGGGCCGACCCTGGGGGTGGACGGGCGCGGGCAGCTGTCGGGGCGGGGTGGGGGTTACGGGCCGGCGCAGAGCCGGTGAGCGGGCCCGGGGCGACGGGAGGGCGGACAAAGTTTCGGAATCCGCGCGGCCCAGGCGGCGTTCTGCGTACGGAGGAAAGTTGAAGCCGCTTCTCGAAGCGGGGAAAGCTGCGGCGAGGAGGGCCCCCCCCTTTCCCTCTCGCCACCCCACGAGGGCGGCCCCGTTTCGGCCGCCGCCGCCTCGCTGTCGGTATCCCGTCCCATTTCCTCCTTGTGGCCTACCCGCCTCCCGCCGCCTCCGCCGGCGCAGCCCGTACCCGCCCGGGGGTCTTGGGGGAGTGGGTTGAGGCTAGAGGCTCAGCTACAGGGTCGCCACACGTCCACCCCCTCCCTCCGGGGAAACGTGTCCTGCTGGGCTTCCGGGCGCTCCCTGACCCCCGCGCCCGCTTGACTTGGGAGACTTTGCTTTTGTCAATAGCGTCCAAGCCCGCTTGTGAAACCAAACTTTACTGCGCCGTGACCTCTCGGAGTGCGCGACTAGGGAAGTGCCGGCCCTTCTGAGCATCCGCGTTACCCCATGCCCTGAATTTCAAACTCTTCTCCCACCGCCGATTTTTAAACCGATTTCCTGGACTGACAACAAAAGGGCCGGGAGATCTAAACTTAGCTGCACCAGTCGCCCCTCCTCAGATACTAGGAATTTTGAACTATTAAAGTCAAATCTTAGAGATGGCTGGCCGTCGTGCTCCCCCTGCTCCCCATTTTGAAAAATGGTTCTAAAAGTAAGCGCCTGATTTAGAGTAGTTGATTAAAACATTCAGACTCGAATGCGGAATTTTAAAATATCCTCAAAGTATTTCTGTACCGCATTACCTAAAGTGTCTACGAGGTGAGCGTTTTTCATTCATTTTGGATTGCATTTTGACATCTTTGTCATACTACTAGTGAACTGAGATTTTTAGGCAAAACTGACCAAAACGTTTTTAATGTAATGCTTTGGCTAGTAGATACTGTTATAAAATTTTCCCAATTTGGGAAATTCACTGAATATTGGAAAGAGCATGTTTAATAGATGCATTTTTTTCGTTTTAAAAGAGAAGCTAATTCATACGTATATGACTACTTACCTCAGTAGCAAGATATTGAAGTACATTCTTAAATAACTGGTGGTTTTTGTGTTTTATTGGTATTAAAATTTTGATATGTAATCAAGTCTTTTTCCAGACTGTTGCTTTCTATTTCCTGTTTCTTTGGCAGTTGGCTTAATCATTTCACTTTTTTTGCTCTTGGCTAAGAGCTTCAGTAAAAAATTTGTGGGACTTTTGTTTTTGTTGTTTAACTTACTGGGCAGAAGAAATGAAACTGTCTTTGGATTTCTTTTGTCTTATACTATCCTATCAAAGATAATCTGAATTTACTTTGTGTTTTGTTTATGCAATATGAAGGTTTTTTAAAAAAAATTAGCAATTCTTATTGTAACTGCATTTTTTCGCTGTATTATTTTTTGGTGCTTGCAAGTACAGTAATAATCATTCCCTTTTACATTCAGATAGTGACCTTTTTGCCTGAGAATTTGAGTACATCTTAAGTTTTTGGCTGGGTAAGATTTGGATGTCTCCTTACTCTAAGTGTATTCATGCTGTAAAGACACTCTTCACTATGTTAAGGGGGAAAAGAACTGTGGAAGAAAATGGAAAATTGTTCCTAAATATGCTGCCTGAAATATATGTCATGGAGAAATTTTTAAGGGAAATTTTTTTGTATGCCTTTAGGCAGTGGTAACGGGGTCCTTGGGTTAAGATTGAAACTTTTCAGAGATCATTCAGCTTCCCCATAATCCTTTGGGCACTAACCAATACTTTAAACAGTTTTCTTTAAAAGCTGTGCTGTTAATCAGAGATAGGATGAATCAGTGTTGTTACATGATGTTGATTCATCAGTAGCATCTTTTAGTAATAAGAGAGTGCAGAATTATCCTACTCATCTATCTAATACTGAACTTTTATTTTTTTTAGTTTTCATCAGTGAGAAATAGCTGTAAAACCTTACTAAGGAGAGTGGCAGGCATAAAAGTAATAGTCAGCCCTAGAATAATTTTCATTGTAACTTCCTTTTAGTAAGCTCTGCCATCATTTACGCTTGTCTTTTAGTGATGTAAATTGGATCTTGACTTACCTTGCCCAGTGAAATAATTTTTTTAAAAAAATTAATTTATTTTATTTTTGGCTGAGTTGGGTTTTCATTGCTGCTCACAGGCTTTCTCTAGTTGTGGCGAGCAGGGGCTACTCTTCATTGCGGTGCGCGGGCTTCTCAGTGCGGTGGCTTCTCTTGTTGCGGGGCACGGGCTCTAGGCGCACAGGCTTCAGTAGTTGTGGCACGCGGGCTCAGTAGTTGTGGCACACGGGCTTAGTTGCTCCGCAGCATGTGGGATCTTCCCAGACCAGGGCTCAAACCCACATCCCCTGCATTGGCAGGCGGATGCTTAACCACTGCGCCACCAGGGAAGCCCCAGTGAAATAATCTTAATTGTATCCTCTATCCTGAAGAGTAAGTTAATAGCTTTGTATCTTATCTTGCATCCGAGTGCTAACTTTTAGTAACACTGACTAGAGCCTAGAGTTAAAATACCCTTTATCATTTTATTGCTGTTCCCAAGACTCATCTTTGCATTGTTGTGGTCCTCGCTTTTCTTATTTAAAGCTGTGGCTTTGTAATTCCTAGTACTTAAGCACATAAAAGTTCAATATAAAATGTAAAAACAGCATTGTCATCGCTCACAAAATAATGTCCTAGAAGGTTTCACCATGACCTTTCTTCACCTAGAATCTTTGACACTCAACAGCCAGAGTGATCCTGATAAAATATATCAGATCATGTCACTTCTCTTCTCAAATGGCTTCCCTTCTCAGTCGTAGTAAAATCCATAATCCTTATTATGGTCTCCCAGGCTCTGAGCCTTTTGAGTCTCTTCATCCTCTCTGACTTCATTACTTCACTCTTTCTATTCTACTATTGAGATGTTCTTTGAATACTCCGTAAAACACAGGCCCTCCTCCCACATTTCTTAGCCCTTTTTAAGCCAGATTTTTCTCCATAGCACTTAACACTTTCCAAAATACTGTAGAATTTACTAACTTAAGTTTATTATGTTTTTTTCTTTACTCAAATGCAAGTTCTATGAGAATGGGGTTTGTCAGTTTGGGTCACTGTTTTGTCCCCAAACACTGAACAATGTCTGACTTACAGTAGATACTTAACAAATACGTAATGAATTAACGTGCTTTCAGCTAGAAAACATTAAAAATAGTAAGTGTGGTTTGAAACTTGAGACTATGCAAGTCTCATTCTTTTGCATAAACTGCTGATATAACTTGGAAAAAAGAGCTGCTAAAATGGAATCACAGTGGCCTCTAACATTAAAAAAAAAAAAAAAAAAGAAAAAAGTTTGTTGGAGGAATGTGAGCTCCCAAAGAATACTGCGAAGGTCAGAGAGGAGGTGAGTGTGGTATTACAGAAACCAAAGGAAGAGAGTATTTCAAGGGGAGACTAGAGTCAAGTGATGATGAGAGTTGAATAAGGTGAGAGCTGAAAGATTTTTCTTTGGGGAATCCCCTGGTGGTCCAGTGGTTAGCCCTCCACACTCTCACTGCTGAGGGCCCGGGTTCGATCCCTGGCCTGGGAACTAAAGTCCCACAAGCTGCGTGGTGCGGCCAAAAAAAAAAAAAAAAAAAAAGTTTTTGTTTACGTTTAACAACATGGAGCTCATTGGGCTTTATTTATTTATTTATTTATTTATGGCTGTGTTGGGTCTTCGTTTCTGTGTGAGGGCTTTCTCTAGTTGCGGCAAGCGGGGGCCACTCTTCATCGCGGTGCGTGGGCCTCTCACTATCACGGCCTCTCTTGTTGCGGAGCACAGGCTCCAGACGCGCAGGGTCAGTACTTGTGGCTCACGGGCCCAGTTGCTCCGCGGCATGTGGGATCTTCCCAGACCAGGGCTCGAACCCTTGTCCCCTGCATTGGCAGGCAGATTCTCAACCACTGCGCCACCAGGGAAGCCCCATTGGGCTTTTGAACAAGCAGGATAGTAAGCTTATTTTTAAACCGATGCTCCGGTAATTGCGTAACTAGGTCTAAAAGTACTGGGATCAAAGATTAAGAAATTATCTACTCACATTACAGAAGAGACTTCATGTTTATCAGATATTTACTGTGTGCCAAACACTCTGTTCTAGACATTTTGCATGAATTTTCATTTGATCTTTTCAGCAGCCTTGCAGTATTGGTTGTATTTAATCCATTTTACAGAAAGGAGTCTGAGGCTCTGGAGAAGTTAAGAAGTAAGATGACTTGCTAAGTGTCAGAGCACTTGCTAAGAATCTATACCCAAGTCCATCTGACTCTTTGGCCTTTTGTTAGTTGCTATGTCAGTTGACCTCCCAAACTCTGCATCAGTGTTGTCTAGTAGTAGAACTTCCTGTGATGATGGAAGTGTTCTGTATCTCTGCTGCCCAATATAGTAGCTGATAGTAACTGTAGTAGATAGTGGCTGTTGAACACTTGAAATATAGCCAGTGCAGTCGGGGAACAGAATAGTGGTACTGTGTTGGACAGTGCAGATATAGATCAAAAGAATCCCATGAATAATAAAGCAGTCTTTTCTTATTATAAGAAGAGATGGAAACACATATTCCTCATTTGAAAGGAGTACTGTTTTGCTTATATTCTAGTTTTAGATGCTGTAAATGAATATAAGTAATCTTCTTTTCCTTTTTTTTTTTTTTAAACAATCTCAAACTGTCAGAAAAGTTGCAAGTGCAATGCAAAGAACTTTTCCCCCAAAGCTATTTGAGAGTAAGTTGCAGATGCAGTCTCATCACCCCAAACAAGGACAAGGACTTTCTTTCTGTTACATAAACAATATTAAAATTAGGAAATTAACCTTGCTATATTACTACCATATAACCCTCAAACCTCATCCAAGTTTTGCCAGTTTTCATGGTAATTTCCTCTATAACAAAATGATCCAGTTCAGAATTTTGTGTTGCATTCATTGAATTGTAATGTCCTTCAACCTAGAACAATTCCTTAGCCTTTTATTGATTTTCATGACCTTGACACTTGGAAAGATTACAGGTCAGTTTTGTTGTAAAATTTCTCTCGATTTGGATTTGCCTGATATTTCTTCATGATTGGATTCAGACTGTGCATTTTTTGGTAGGAGTATCACAGTGATGATACTGTTTTCTCATGGCATCCTGTCAGATGGCATAATACAGTGTCTATTTGTCCTCTTACTGATGATGTGCACTTTGATCTCTTAATTAAGGTGAAGTCTCCCAAGCTTCTTCACTGGCAAGTTTTTTTCCTGTCTTAGTAATTAATAAGTACTTTGTGGGGAAGTATTTTGAGACTATATTAAGCCCATTCCTTATCAAACTTGCTATTTGTTGATTCTCAAATTGTCCCAGCTTTGGCCAGTGAAAGCCCCTTCAAGCTAGTTTCTGTGTTCTTTTGACTTGCTTTGAGCACTTCCTTACTTTTTGACACAAGAAAATGTTCCAGGCTCACCTTAAACTTTCCTTGCCACAGCCCTGGAATCAACCATTTCTCCAAGGAGTGGTTTCTTTTAGTGGAGAAAGGAGTTTAGAAACCAAGATTTGAGCGCTGTATTTATGTCTCCATCTATATGTAAAAAACCATGAGTTGGTACCAGTTTCTCCAATTTCAATACACAGTGTTTGCTTTAGTTTTCTCCTTCTCAAAATTTATAACTCCTTTCTCTTAAAAGGAATAGCCTAGCTCCCATTATCATCCTTAGTGTTTTTACTTACATCATCAATCCCCGGTATGTAGCCAGTTTCCCATTGCCACTGCTGCTTTCTCCCCCGTCTTGCATAACATTTTCACTCTACTTTGGCTCTGACACCTTGTGCCAGGATGCATTCCTCATTCCAGGCTTCTCTTATACCTCATGCAGAGCATCTTGCCATTCTGCTTGAGTTCTAGTACCTCACTCTGGGTTCTTTCACCATCCCTCATGAGGACACCTTGGTCACAGAGTTGGGTTCCAACACATCCAGGAAGAATAGCAGCATACAGACATGTTCTTTTAAGGATTATACTTACTTGTTTTTACAAAAGATTATTACACCAAAAGTTATAGTGAAAATTAATGACCAGATATATTCTCAACTTTTAATTTAACCCCCCTTGAGATTCTCACATCTCTTAGTGATAAGACTGATCTTTCTCCTTATTTTTCCTTTTACCTTAGAGTTCTCAGATGTACTTTTGAGAGAGTCTTCTTAATGTAATTTTAGCAGTAAGGTAAAAATTAGTTGAGTTCTTTTGTATGTAGGTTTTGGAGTCAATCAGACCTGGCTTTGAATGCTGATTGTCCCATATACTACTGATTGTCACCTTTCCTAGGTGACTTAATCAATGTCCCAGTTTCCTCACCTATTTTAATTTTAAGTAACATTTACCTGAGTCCAGTGGTAATAGCAGCTAACTCCATCTCTATCTTTCATCCCCTTAAGTTAGCTCTGTTTAGTGAGTGATTTTCAAGCCTTTTTAGCAGTGTTCTAGTATTGAATCTTGGTGGTGGTTTAATTTAGAATGTACTGTGGTATGTGTTTTGAGGGTTAAATGTGCAAAGGTGTGCCAGAGTATTCAGTTCATTTCCTGATAAAAAGTAGGCATTCTCTCTACCTTTAGTTCTGTGCTCCAGGTTTGTTGATATCTATGTGTCTGTTAGGTCTGGGGATGAAACATGGCCTTTGCTCTTGGGGAGCTTAGTCCTAATCAGGCCTTCTTTATTGCTCCCCAGTGTTGTTTGTATTTTTTCCTAACTAGTTTTCCATAGCTTCCTCGCTTTCCCCACTTTCTGCTGCTGGATTATTTTCGAAACTCCCGATTTAAACATCTCAGAAACTACTCTCAAAATAGATAAGTGAGAGAGAGGTGGACTTTTCCTTAGTGATTCTCTACTTTTTACAAAACACAATTTAAGTCCTACCTTGGACTTAAAGTCCCTTTACATTCTGGCCCATAATTGTGTCTTTGCCCGTATCTTCTATTAGTGTTCTAAATGAATTCTTTCTGACTAAATTAGTCCTGAAAAGTGACCTGTACCTCACATTTGGCACTTAGCATATGCTATTTTGTTGTTCATCTTTTGAATCCGATTTTTGCACTTACACTTTTTGAAAGGATATAGTATATTAATCTATCTTTGTAGTCCAGTGCCAGGCCCAATACCCTAACCATAGTAGTAGTTTAGCAGCTTAAAGTAAACAAAAACAGAAATATAAACATTAAAAAGAGCAGCCACAGCAACATTGCTTTGAAAATTCTCTGGGATCAGTGAAACAGCTTACAAATGATATATGATTTGTTAACATAAATATTTTGTATGCCTGGATGGCCTGTCAAGAAAATTGTTTCTTTAAACTACTGTTCTAACTGGGAATAAAATATTAATAACTTAAAATTTTGTAAGCTATCATTCACCTGAAAACCTTATCATAGAAAAGCCTTCTTCAGGGGCTTCCCTGGTGGTGCAGTGGTTAAGAATCCACCTGCCAATGTAGGGGACACGGATTTGAGCCCTGGTCTGGGAAGATCCCACATGCCGCGGAGCACCTAAGCCCATGCACCACAACTCCTGAGCCTGCGCTCTAGAGCCCGCGAGCCACAACTACTGAAGCCCGCGCATCACAACTACTGAAGCCCGCGCGCCTAGAGCCTGTGCTCCGCAACAAGAGAAGCCACCGCAGTGAGAAGCCCGCACACTGCAACGAAGAGTAGCCCCCACTCACCACAACTAGAGAAAGCCCGCGCGCAGCAACGAAGACCCAATGCAGCCAAAAATACATAAATGAATGAATTTATTAGGGGGATAAAAAGGCTTCAGATAGGACAGCTTTAATGATTTAGGCCATATTTCTTTAGGAACTGTTTGTTGTACATGTCCAGTTACTTGGACATAAACATGAGTAATATGAGGAAGATGCATGAAACAAAATATCTTTATTGTTCCAAAACTGCTACAGAATTAGATAAAACTGAAACAGAACATGAAGGAGAAACAAATTCAATCAAGCCCTTAAAAAAAGTTTATAGTATGTTTCATATTAATGTAGCCATTTCAACTTTCTTTGATTATTACTTGCATGATGTAATTTTTTCCCATACTTTTATTTCTGTACTTTTATTTACTATGTCCTTATGTTTAAAGTGAGTTTCTCTCCCCCCCCCCCCCATGATGTCACGCGTCCCTCCTGGCTGTTCCTAAAGGCAGCCATGGAGCTCAATAAAATTTACTTTCCTGGAAAAAGAAAATAAAGTGAGTTTCTTGCAGACAGCATGTCAGTCTTTTTAACAATCCAATCTGACAATCTCTTAATTGATATATTTAGATTATTTGCATTTAATGTAATTATTGATATGGTATGCTCCTTTGTTCCCCATTTACTGCCTTTTTTTCATTCTCATCCTAGGGCTTTTTTTTTTTTTTTAAACATATACATATATCTATTCTTTTTCAGAGTCTTTTCCCATATAGGTTATTACAGAGTATTGAGTAGAGTTCCTTGTGCTATACAGTAGGTCTTTGTTGATTATCTGTTTTATATACCGTAGTCTGTATATGTTAACCCCAACTTCCTAATTTGTGCTTTCCCCACCCCCAACCCTTCCCCTTTGGTAACCATAAGTTTGTTTTCTGAGTCTGTGAGTCTGTTTCTGTTTTGTAAATAAGTTCATTTGTATCATTTTTTAAGATTCCACATATAAGTGATATCATATATGTCTTTCTCTGTCTGACTTAATTCACTTAGTATGATAATCTCTAGGTCCATCCATGTTGCTGCAAATGACATTATTTCATTCTTTTTTAATGGCTGAGCAATATTCCATTGTATACATGTACCACATCTTCTTTATCCATTCCTCTGTCAATGGACATTAGGTGCTTCTATGTCTTGGTTATTGTAAATAGTGCTGCAGTGAACTTTGGGGTCCATGTATCTTTTTGAATTATGGTTTTCTCTGGATATGTGCCCAGGGGTGCGATTGCTGGATTATATGGCAGCTCTATTTTTAGTGTCTTAAGGAATCTTCATACTGTTCTCCATAGTGGCTATACCAATTTACATTCCTACCAACAGTGTAGGAGGGTTCCCTTTTCTCCACACCCTGTCCTGTTTGTAGACTTTTTGATGATGGGCATTCTGACCAGTGTGGGGTTGTTGTAGTTTTAATTTGCATTTTTCTAATGCTTAGCGATGTTGAGCATCTTTTCATGTGCCAATTGGCCATCTGTATGTCTTCGGAGACATGTCTATTTAGATCTTCTGCCCATTTTTTGATTGGGTTGTTTTCTTGATATTGAGCTGCAAGAGCTGTTTGTATATTTTGTAGATTAATCCCTTGCTGGTTGCATCTTTTGCAAGTATTTTCTCCCATTCTGTGTGTTGTCTTTTTGTTTTGTTTATGGTTTCCTTTGCTGTGCAAAAGCTTTTAAGTTTAATTGGGTCCCATTTGTTTATTTTTGTTTTTATGTTCATTACTCTAGAAGGTGGATCCAAGTAAGTCAGTCTTTTTAACAATCCAATCTGACAGTCTCTTAATTGGTATAGATTATTTACATTTAATGTAATTATGGATATGATATGTTCCTTTGTTCCCCATTTACTGCCTTTTTTGGACTAGGTGAATATATTTTAGTATTCTACTTTAAATTTATCTTTGGCCCTTTTTTTGGGCTGCATCTCTTTGCATTATTTTTTAGTGGTTGCTTGAGATCTTCTCATGACAACTTGAAATGTGCCTAGTTTGAATTGAAGTGTGCAGTAAATATAAAATACACACTAGATTTAAAAGACTTACTACCACAAAAATAATATAAAATGTCTCATTTAATACATTTTTTATTGATTATATGTTGCAGTATTAATATTTGGACATAATAGGATTAGTAAAATTTATGAAATTGATTTTATCTGTTTTAACTTTTAAAATATGGCTACTAGAAAATTTAAAATTATATATGCAGCTCACATTATATTTCTGTTGGACAGTACTGCTCTAGGGATCATAATATATATGCCAGAAGATTTACTTAGAATTCATATTTACCGGTTGAACTAAATGCAGAAGCCCTGTAATTCCCCAGTGACATTTATCTTATGTTGTTGTATGTATTACACATATACATGCAATGAAAACCCCATTAGACAATTATGCAATTTTTGCTTTCAATAATCATATACTTTTTAAAAGGACTTTAGAGGAGAAAAAGTAGTTTCTTAAATATTCCTAAATATTTACTATTTTGTTGTTGTTCTTTGTTAATGAAACTTCAGTTTTCTCTCGTGTTATTTCTCTTCAGCCTGAAGCACTTCCTTTAGCCTGTCTTTTAAAGTAGCCCTGCTGGTGATAAATTTTCTTAGTTTTTCTTCACTGAAATGTCTTTTCCATTTTCATTTTGTTTTTCTTTTGAGTTAGTCTTATTTGATATACACAAAACTTTGTCAGTTTTTAAATTTGTGCCTTTCACCAAGTTAGGGAGGTTTTTTGGACGTTATTTCTTGAAATATTTTTTCCTGTTCCAATCTCTTTCTCCTTTTTCTGGACATGATTAGAACTTTGGATGTTGTCCATAGGACCCTGAGACTCTTCATTTTCTTTCAGTCTTTTATTTCTCTGTTCTTCAAATTAGATCACTTCTATTGTATCTTCACATTCACTGACTCATTCGTTTGCATTTCCATCCTGTTGTTGAGATCTTATTTCAGACATTGTAGTTTTCACTTCTGAAATTTCCATTTGTTTCTTTTTTTTTTTTAAATATAGTTACTATTTATCTGTTGAACCTGTGTCTTGCTATTCATTTCTAAAGTGTTACTTTTTTCCCCATGGAGCATAACTTATTTATATATTTAGTTTAAAATCATGCCTGACAAATGTGTTGAGTAAATATTATCTAAGGTTATTATACATATTAATAAATCATTCATTCAAAGCTGTTTATTGGGCACTCATTTGAAGGCATGGTGCTGGATCCTGGGTTATATAGTGAATAAGGCAGATAACAGCTTAATAATTTTATAGTCATTTGAGTCATTAAGGGTGTTACTGCTTCTCATTGTTTGAATATTTTTAATATTTAGTGACTTGGATTAATATTTGTTTTATTTTCTGGCAAAAGGCTAGTGAGTTCCAATCCTACTACTTACCACTGGCTTTGAGACCTTGGACAAGTTACTTAATTTCACTGTATGTAAAATGGAGATACCTTCTTCAAAAAATACTGTAACAGTTAAATGAGATAACTTATGATATATCAGAAAGTAATGGCTACACCAGGACCAGATGGCTTCACAGGCAAATTCTATCAAACATTTAGAGAAGAGCTAACACCTATTCTTCTCAGACTCTTCCAAAATATAGCAGAGGGAGGAACACTCCCAAACTCATTCTACGAGGCCACCATCACCTTGATACCAAAACCAGACAAAGATGTCACAAAAAAAAACTACAGGCCAATATCACTGATGAACATAGAGGCAAAAATTCTTAATAAAATACTAGCAAACAGAATCCAACAGTACATTAAAAGGATCATACACCATGATCAAGTGGGGTTTATCCCAGGAATGCAAGGATTCTTCAGTATACGCAAATCATTCAATGTGATACACCATTTTAACAAATTGAAGGATAAAAACCGTATGATAATCTCAGATGCAGAAAAAGGTTTTGACAAAATTCACCACCCATTTATGAAAAAAACCCTCCAAAAAGTAGGCATAGAGGGAACCTACCTCAACATAATGAAGGCCATATATGACAAACCCACAGCCAACATCGTTCTCAATGGTGAAAAACTGAAACCATTTCCTCTAAGATCAGGAACAAGACAAGGTTGCCCACTCTTACTGCTATTATTCAACATAGTTTTGGAAGTTTTAGCCACAGCAATCAGAGAAAAAGAAATAAAAGGAATCCATATTGGAAAAGAAGAAGTAAAACTGTCGACTGTTTGTAGATGACATGATGCTATACATAGAGAATCCTAGAGATGCTACCAGAAAACTACTAGAGCTAATCAATGAATTTGGTAAAGTAGCAAGATACAAAATTAATGCACAGAAATCTCTTGCATTCCTGTACACTAACGTTGAAAAATCTGAAAGAGAAATGAAGGAAACTCCCATTTACCGTTGCAACAAAAAGTATCAAATACCTAGGAATAAACCTACCTAAGGAGACAAAAGACCTGTATGCAGAAAACTATTAAGACACTGATGAAAGAAATTAAAGGTGATACAAACAGATGGAGAGATATACCATGTTCTGGGATTGGAAGAATCAACATTGTGAAAATGACTGTACTACCTAAAGCAATCTACAGATTCAGTGCAATCCCTATCAAATTACCTATGGCATTTTTCACAGAAATAGAACAAAAAATTTCACAATTTGTATGGAAACACAAAAGATCCCGAATAGCCAAAGCAGTCTTAAGAAAGCAAAACGAAGCTGGAGGAATCAGGCTCCCTGACTTCAGACTATACTACAAAGCTACAGTAATCAAGACAGTATGGTACTGGCACAAAAATAGAAATATAGATCAGTGGAACAGGATAGAAAGCCCAGTGATACATCCACGCACATATGGTCACCTTATCTTTTTTTTTTTTTTTTTTTTTTTTGGTCACCTTATCTTTGATAAAGGAGGCAAGAATATACAATGGAGAAAAGACAGTCTCTTCTATAAGTGGTGCTGGGAAAACTGGACAGCTACATGTAAAAGAATGAAATTAGAACACTCCCTAACACCATACACAAAAATAAACTCAAAACTGATTAAAAAGCTAAATGTAAGGCCAGACACTGTAAAACTCTTAGAGGAAAACATAGGCAGAACACTCCATGACATAAATCACAGTGAGATCCTTTTTGACCCACCTCCTAGAGTAAGAGAAATAAAAACAAAAATAAGCATGTGGGACCTAATAAAACTTATAAGCTTTTGCACAGTAAAGGAAACCATAAATAAGACGAAAAGAGAGCCCTCAGAATGGGAGAAGATATTTGCAAATGAAGCAACTGACAAAGGATTAATCTCCAAAATATACAAAGCAGCTCATGCAGCTCAATATCAAAAAAACAAACAACCCAATCCAAAAGTGGGCAGAAGACCTAAATAGACATTTCTCCAAAGAAGATATACAGATTGCAAACAAACACATGAAAGGATGTTCCACATCACTAATCATTAGAGAAATGCAAATCAAAACCGCAATGAGGTATCACCTCACACCGGTCAGAATGGCAATCCATCAAAAAATCTACAAACAATAAATGCTGGAGAGGGTGTGGAGAAAAGGGAACCGTCCTGCACTGTTGGTGGGAATGTAAAGTGATACAGCCACTATGGAGAAAAGTATGTAGGTTCCTTAAAAAACTAAAAACAGAACTACCATATGACCCAGCAATCCCACTACTGGGCATATACCCTGAGAAAACCATAATTCAAAAAGAGACATGTACTGCAATGTTCATTGCAGCACTGTTTACAATAGCCAGGACATGGAAGCAACCTGAGTGTCCATTGACAGGTGAATGGATAAAGAAGATGTGGCACATATATAAATGGAATATTAGCCATAAAATGAAACAAAATTGAAATATTTGTAGTGAGGTGGCTGGACCTAGAGTCTGTCATACAGAGTGAAGTAAGTCAGAAAGAGAAAAACAGATACCGTATGCTAACACATATATATGGAATCTAAAAAAAAAAAAAAAGTGGTTCTGAAGAACCTAGGGGTCGGACAGGATTAAAGACATCAACGTAGAGAATGGACTTGAGGACACAGGGAGGGGGAAGGGTAAGCTGGGACAAAGAGAGAGAGTGGCATGGACCTATATACACTACCAAATGTAGATAGCTAGTTGGAAGCAGCTGAATAGCACAGGGAGATAAGCGAGGTGCTTTGTAACCACTTAGAGGGGAAGGGTAGGGAGGGTGGGAGGGAGACACAAGAGGGAGGGGATATGGGGACATATATATACATATAGCTGATTCACTTTGTTATACAGCAGAAACTAACACACATTGTAAAGCAATTAATACTGCAATAAAGGTGTTAAAAAAAAAGAGAAAGTAATGGCTAGAAACAGTGTGAAAATCACAGCCAAAAGTCCAGTTCTTGGGGCATTTGAAGCCCCAAAAATAAGATTAAATTTCGGAGAGAATCCCAGTATCTGCCCATGCCTGATGCTAGCATGGAAAAGTGTTGTGTTTTTTTTTCGCTTTTTTTAAAAGTAAGTTTTCATGGTATGTAATAACATTTCTAGGTTAGAATAGTAGTGTATCATAGGAGTAGGATTGTGAAATGCCTCTTTAAATTATGTGTGAAAAATTCATTTGAGAACGCATTCATCATATACTTACATAACATAATAAAATTGTGTTTATCTCTGAGATGGCTACCTAGGTTGAGTTTAAGAAATTCTGATAATAGGCATAGCTAGAGTAAAGAGAGAGTGGATGTCCTGTGTACTCTACATAACAGTTGCTCCCCCCTCCCCCCGTATTAGTTTCACTATAGCAACTTGTACCAATTTGGAAGGGATTAGTACAAAGGAAGTGACATTTCTTGAGGAACCAGTCAAAGAATGACATTTAACATCTGTGCAAAAAAGATACTGATTTCTAGAGTTGAAATTCTATAATGTAAGGTTTTTATAATCTTGTTTAAACAGAACAGAGCAATATTTCAGAAGCAATGTTTTTGAACCTTGTCCTTTTACCCCCACTGCTGTAGATGAAATTCATTTCCATTCCTCTGTAACAAGCATTTGTGTGTGGTATTTTATTGTGTTTCCTCTCCTATAATTCTTAGGATTTGTTTATTTGGGAATGTTTCCTGTGCCTTACATAATTTTCCCATCTCCTTTTTTGGGAGGTAGGTAGACAGGGATTACCATTTAAATTCAGGAGTCTCTCTAAGGTAGATTAAAGGTTAAATTAAAGAAATGGTCTATAGTTTTCCTGTTTGGGGTTAGAAGAAAAGTATAAAAAGACTCCAGTTCTTTCTCTACTTCCTTGCTTCCTTCCAGGATCCCCTTTCCTCTTGGTTATTCTGCCCAGATATGAGAGTACATTGCTCTTGATCCCAAGGGCTCCTGTAGTCCTCTTGGGAGGTTTGTTGTGAGGTGAGTCTCTGACATCTCATTGTTCTTTTTGCTTTTTTGTCTCTAGTAGGCATAAGGTTTAATCTTCTAAATGTAAACTCTACTTTTCCAGACTTGTAACTCTTGCCTTCAGCAGACCTGTAATAAATGTTGAGGAATGGGTGATGGAAAGAAACAAAAATGTAAGAGCTTTAGGTTTGCCTTTATCATTTAAATTAGTGCTTTAGTAAATGGGGTTGAGAAAATGGAGGTGAGAATCTCAAGGACAAATGAAGATTACATAATCACTTCCTTCTTCTATTCTCTCCTCCATACCTTAGGCAGGGGTGGGATTTACTAGAGAAGAACTGCATAAATATATATTGAAATTATTAGAGTACATATAACATGCTGCTGTTCTATAATTGTTTCTCATTTGGAGAAATAGTGGAAGCCTGTCATATTATTATGGTATCTTTATCAAACTCTTTAGGGTTAAACTATCCAAGCATGTAGAAGGCACTCATTTTTCTTTTTTAATTAAAGTACTGCATTGTAGGAATAATCTTCTCATAGAGTGGACAACTGTCACATAAGAGTAACCCAACTGGGAGCCATCTATAGTGCCTGTCTTCCCCCATACAATGAAAAACCTGCTAGCTCTATACCATCACTAGGGTCTTAGAACGGATCTCTTTTTATAGTTCTGTCTTAGAATTTAGTGGGGTTGTGAAGTTGTGTCTGTTGCTTTTAATCTCTGTGTCTCCCCAAGCAATAGGTATGTGTTGTCTGTGAGACCTTTCAGTGCTACAGAAATACAGGAACCCTCAGATACCTCCTCTCAAGCTCAAATGTGGTGATGTAATTTGGGTGGTCTTTGTGTTGGCGATAAAGACTGAGAGTATGAGTGCAGTCGTCAGTGAAAAAGTACCTTTGTTGAAAAAGTTGATTTATAAATATTCTTGCCCATGATTGCTCTGTCATGTTAGTCTTTACTTTTAAAAACATTTTAACATTTATTAACATATAGTAAAATTGACCTTTTTGGGGTATGTAGTTCTGTGAACTTTAATACATGTATAGATTTTTATTACTACCACCAGAGTCAGGATTCAGAATGGTTCCATCACCCCCAGAAAACTCCCTTGTGCTATCTTTGTAGTCTAACCTTCCCCTGACCCACCAGGCAGCCACTGATAATGGTTCTTCATTACTACAGTTTTGACTTTTTGAGAATGTACTATAAATGCAATTATGTATCAGTAGTAGGTAATCTTTTGAGACTGGCTTCTTTCACTCAGTATATTGCCTTTAAGATTCATGTAAGTTGTTGAGTGAAACACCAGTTCATTTCTTGTCGTGGCTGAGTAGTATTCCACTGTATGGATGAATGTATCATAGATTGTTCATTTTGATGAGATCTAGTATATCAATTTGTTCTTTTCTTGTACTGTTTTTGTCTGGTTTTGGTATCAGGGTAATGCTGGATTCATAAAATGAATTGGGAAGTATTTATCTTCCAAACTCTGGAAGAGATTGTGTTATTGAAATGTTTAGTAAAATTCACCAGGAAAATTGTCTGGGGCCGGAGGTTTCTTTTTTGTAAGACTTTTAACTACAAATTCAGTTTCTTTAAATAGTACCGGGGCTATTCAGTGCTATTCTATTTAATTAGTCTTGCTAGAGGTTTCAGTTTTATTGATCATTTCAAAGAATGAGCTTTTGGTTTTATTGATTTTTTTTTTTTTCTGTTTTTCTGTTTTCAGTTTCATTGATTTCACATTTGTTCTTTAAGGATAATTTCACTAGCTTGAAGATTTTAGGTTTTTAAAGTTATTTTCCATTTTAAACTAAGAATGTTGTTTCACTTCCTTCTGGCCTGTGTCATTTCTGATGAGAAATCAGTAGTTATTCAAATCATTAACCTATCTTCCCCACATAAGTAATGTATTGTTATTTCAATCTACTTGTAAGATTTTTTTCCTTTGTAATTTTCAGCAGTTTGTCTGTGATGTGTCCAGGAATGAATTTCATTGGAACTATCCTGTGTGAGGTTTATGAGCTCCTCGCATGTAGAGGTTTATGTCTTTCAACAAATTTGGGGAGTTTCCAGCTATTATTTCTTATTATTACTCTCCTTTCCTCTCCCCCCACCCCCAGCCCCACCCCACACCCACAGTCATTTTCCTCCCCTTCTTGAGCTCTTGACAAGAATGTTAGGGTTTTGGCATTGTTCCACAGTTTCCTGAGGCACTAATGATTTTTTTTTTTCCCTATGTTTTTCTCTCTGTTGTTTAGATTGGGTAATTTCTGTTGCTCTGTCTTCCAAGTTCACTGACTTTCCATTCTGCTATTGAGTCTGTGCAGTGTATTTTCTATTTCAGTTATTGCATCTTTCAGTTCTAAAATTTTCATTTGGTGGCACTTTATTTCTTTGCTGTGATTTTTCTAGCTTTCCATTTGTTTCAAGAGTATTTGATTTTACTTGTTGGAACATTTTTATTACCTGCTTTAAATCTTTGTCAGACAATTCACCCAATGCTGTAATATCTGTGTCTTCGTGGTGTTGGTTTCTGTGGGTTGTCTTTTCCCATGAGTGTTTGAGATTTTCCTGGTTCTCTGTATGCCAAGTAATTTTGGACATTTTGAACAACTTACAGGTTACTGTCTCAAGCTCTTTCCTGTCTGTTATATCCATGGTATTTTCTAGATCCCTGGAACATCCCCCCCCCCCCCACCCCACACACACTTTTCTGTCTTCTGGCTAGAAAGCTCAGTCTTTGTTTACTCCACTGTGGTGTATACTTTCCACAGTTGCATCTGGAGCCAAATGACAGGAAGACAGGAGAAAAATCAATGAGATTAGCCCAGAGTTTCTTCAGTCAGAGAGTATGGTACCTTTCCCTTAGAGTTTTAGGCTTCTGCTGACCCTGCTGCTGTCACTGTTGGAGCCATCGCCACCACAGAATTGCTTGGGAACTGGGGCATGGGGAATGAAGGACAGAAAGAAAAAAAAAGATTTCCTTCACTCTTGAGTATTGGGAGGCCCCTTTCCTACTCCTTGGGCAGAGCTAGAGGCCTTTTCTTAGAGTGCTAGCCCGCGCGCACGCTCTCTCGCTCTCGCGCGCTCTCTCTCTCTCTCTCTCTCTCTCTCTCACTAGTGGTCACTTTATAGGTTTCAGGCTTCATGAAGCCTAGGCTGGAGGGAAAATTGGATGGGGAAGAAGTTATAAATGCACTACCAGTTTGATAATATATCAGATTTTGGGCTTTTCCCCAATCTACCTGTTATTGCTTACCTTTTAATTTTCAGTTAACTGCTCCATTTATTCTGTTTAGGTTTTATAGTTTCATTCAGTGAGATTAACAAGGTAGAATGTGCTTATTCCATTTTACACAGAATGGAAACTTCCCAGTCTCACTTATTATCTGTTTTAGAATGTCATGGCAACTTGAATCTCCTTATTTTGTAGTTAAATATGGTTTGTCAATTATATCTTATTTTTTTCAACATATATGTGATCCTGCCATGTATAACAGTGCAAGTTTTGTCAAGGAGATGATGCTACATTAAGTGTAGAAGGAAATGGGAACATTAATTTTTCTTTTAGAGTAATAGCATAGATTTCATGAACTCTTACCAAAATTATATTACATTTGAAAAACTGTTTTCCTATTTTCAATTTAATCTATGTTTTCTGCCTGAGGATTTCTGGCTTGCCTTTCACTTTGGAAATGTTTTAGTTTTTATTCATTTTAACCTTTTAAAAATGATTCGTTTCAATAATTAGGTTATTGGTCATCATAGAGCATAGTATGAGGTGACATCCTTCATATTAGTGGAGTCTTTTGGCACTCACTTCCTGTTGCAGACACTGTAAGAATGTTAGAGACATTCTGAAGGCATATCTTTACTTCCTGGATCGATATATGAAGCTGCTTTTATTATAAAACCTATAAATGTGGATGACTTCAGGTTCTTTATTTTCAGTTTACCTAGTAAACCACAAGACATAGGATTATCTGTTCATCAGTGAATGGTGCTGAGAAAACAAGCCTTTTTTTGGATATAGGTCCAGAATGAAGGAGTTGAATATGGAAAGATTCCTCAGAATTGCTACTGTTGATAAACTGCTGACAAGCAACCAAGTCACTGATAACCCTGTCAAAAACTGAACTAGATAGAAAGTATTTCCAGGGCCTGATATGCAATAGTAACTGAAAGAAGAGTATGTGTCTTAGTCTGTTTGGGTTGCTATAACAAAATACCAAGACTGCGTGGCTTGTAAAGAACGAAATTGGGACTTCCCTGGTGGCTCAGTGGTTAAGAATCCACCTGCCAGTGCAGGGGACACGGGTTCAAGCCCTGTTCCAGGAAGATCCCACATGCCATGGAGCAACTAAGCCTGTGTGCCACAACTACTGAGCCTGCACTCTAGAGCCTGCGAGCCACAACTGCTGAGCCCGCGTGCCACAACTACTGAAGCCCGTGTGCCTAGAGCCCATGCTCCACAACAAGAGAAGCCACCGCAATGAGAAGCATGTGCACTGCAACAAAGAGTAGCCCCCGCTCACTGCAACTAGAGAAAGCCTGCGCACAGCAACGAAGACCCAACACAGCCAAAAATAAGTAAATTAAAAAAAAAAAAAGAATGAAATTATTTCTAGAGGCTAAAAGTTCAGGATCAGGGTGCTAGTATGGTTGGGTGAGGGCCCTCTTCCAGGTCTCAGACTTTCCCTTGAATCCTCACATGGTGGAAGGGATTAGGGATCTTTTTGGAGCCTCTTTTATATGGCACTAATCCCTTTCATGAGGGTTCCACCCTCTTAAGCACATCCCAAAGGCCCCCCATTATTAATAATACCATCACCTTTAGGGACAAGGATTTCACCATGAATTTTGGGAGGATATAAACATTAAGACCATAGCAGTGTGTAAATGAATCCAATAAAACAAAAATTGATTGAGTTTTATATCCATTTCAGTTTTACTGTTGGTTGGTATTTATAAAGGTGGGGTGAAATACAAAGTATTGGCAGGAATGAAAATTTTCTTGCTGTTTTTGTAAATAGATATCCTAATTTGTTGGTTCTCCATTGAATTATTTTCTGATTAAGAGTTTTTTTTTTTTTTTAAAGATTTATTGATTGATTGCTTGCTATGTTGGGTCTTCGTTTCTGTGTGAGGGCTTTCTCTAGTTGCGGCAAGCGGGGGCCACTCTTTATCGCGGTGCGCAGGCCTCTCACTATCGTGGCCTCTTGTTGCGGAGCACAGGCTCCAGACGCGCAGGCTCAGTAGTTGTGGCTCACGGGCCCAGTTGCTCCGCGGCATGTGGGATCTTCCCAGACCAGGGCACGAACCCGTGTCCCCTGCATTAGCAGGCAGATTCTCAACCACTGCACCACCAGGGAAGCCCTAAGAGTTTTATTTTTAGCTAAAAAGTCTGATGTTGAAAAAATACGTAACTTGTGATCATGAATAGAGAGAAATTGGTGTGTTGAAGGGCAAACACTTTGTTTATTAAAGACCTGTAAATTATTTTTTTTAATTCATTACATTCAGTTAGATATTAACATACTCAGATCATTGTATGAAAATGTACTATGTTATAAAATTTGAAGAAAGAGAAAAGATACTTTTCTCTACCTATATGTCTAAACATTAGTCTGAAAAGCTTTTTCTGGGGATAAAACTTTATTGTGTGGGATCAGGTACAGCGTGTGTTTCATGTTTGCCTAATGGTCACTCCCATAGAGGAAGTGTAAAATAGTCAGAAAATAACCTTACCTGTTTGCATATATCCTTCGTTTGTTTTAAAAATTAAAATCCTCACTATCATGTTTAAATTGACAATTCCATTTTTGAGTCCTTTAGAGATGGAAATGCTATAATGGTACAGAATAGTTGGGTGGGGGTAGAAAAATACATTTTAAATTCATTTGGTCTTCATTGGGAAG
This sequence comes from Balaenoptera acutorostrata, assembly GCF_949987535.1. NCBI lineage: Eukaryota > Metazoa > Chordata > Mammalia > Artiodactyla > Balaenopteridae > Balaenoptera > Balaenoptera acutorostrata. Next base: position 68,670,837 of record NC_080074.1, read on the forward strand.
CCTTTTTTACAAAGGCATATGTTGCAAGGATACATCGGTGCTCATTGTGTGCTTCTATAATGTCCTGTGCTGATCGCCATTACAGCATCTGTTATACTCTATTGTTATTGATTTTTGTTTTTGTTTTTATCAGGTGTGTCAGTGCTTAAGGCCTAGTGGTACCTTGAAAATATGGAGCAGTGACTAAATATTTAACAAATAGAGAGAGAGAGAGAGGGAGGGAGGGAGGGAGAGAGAGAAAGAGAAGTAAAGAGGCAGGCTGTAGAAATGTGGGGAGCCCAGTGTGGGGCCGGTTGAAAAAGAAGAGAAAAAAAAGAGAAAAGTGATTACTGGCTAAGGATACCTAAAATCTGGAGTTCAGGAAGTAATTTAAATACTAGTAGTTGAATTTCTGGGCTCTTTAAATATCTTTTTGTATATCTTTTTCTAAATTGCATTCTTAGGTGGTAAGCCTAAGTGTATTTGTTGGGGTAGATTTTCTTCTAATTCTCCATTACTCTGTTTTCAGTCGGTTTTCTCCTATATGCTGAAATGTGTTTTCTTGTGCTTCTCCCTCCCTGAACAAAATGTTTTCATTATTGTTTGCTTCCAGTACATATGTGTGTCTTCATATCTGCAGGTATATAGTCACTCTGTCTAAATGTTTTATGTTCTAGATAAATTATACTCACATCTGGGGCCCTCTGTAATAAGTACTTCTTTATACTTTCCTAGTCTCCTTTCTTCTGTACCCAAGTTAAATAAGGGAGCAGCTAGGTGAAAATGAAATGAAATAGGACTAATTTTCATAATTCCCTCTCCAGAAAAGTTTGATGGAAAGCCGATTACCTGACTGCTCGACCTGAAGAATCTTAAGGGTAAGAAGCCTTGTAAATATTTGTATACTTATTAAAAACTAAATGACACTCTTAGGTACCACCTAGGAAATTGTGGTTGTAGCGTCACTTAAACATGACCTCTTCTTTTTTGCTGGAGTTGCCATATGTTACGGCATATAGTGTTTTATCTCCTATATCTATATAAAGTAGAAAATAGGATACAAAAATCCTAGGGCTATTTACTTTGTGAGTCCTAGATCTTATGTCTTGCTTCAACATTTTTATTTCCAGATAAACAGGAATCTTGATAAATACTATTAATGTAGAATAAATAACTTATTTATCTTTGTGTAAGTTCCATTTGAAGAACTATTTGACAGTTTAAATTTTGTAAACATTTTACTCATATTCTTTCTATATGTGGATATTCTTTGAGTTACAGGAGTTTTTAAAATTTGTTCACTTGTTAAAAATGAAAATCTGAGAGTCATACAGATTTATCAGTTTTAATCCTGCGATATACATAAAATCCGTTTGGCGTGGGGAGGTATTCATGTGTTTGTGCATGTATGCTAGTTGTTGAGTACTTTGTGCTAGTCTGAACACTTTAAATGGATTATGAGATTATGTAATTTGATTTTCATAATGACTGAAATGGTTACTATTTTATCTCCATTTTATAGATGAGGAAACAGGCTTAAAGAAGTTGTCACACTACTAGTGTCAGACTAGTCAATGTTTGAACCCAGGCAGTTTTTTTCTAAAACCAGTGCTAAAGGGACATTCCTATCTATACTGAAGAGTGCTGGTATTAAAGCTCCAGCACCAAACTTGCAGGTGAAGGATATTCTAAACAAAAACTTGTCAAAATAGCCCACTTGAAGCAAACAAGTCTACTTGCAAAGTGTGGTAAGAGTGTTATATGGTGGAAATCAGGTAGGAAAAAAAATTAGAGGGACCATTCTGCAAGGGATTTAAAAATTAACAGTGACATATTAGAAGCAGGAGGCAGTTGATTATGTAGCAAAGAAGCTGGAAAGGAAATAACTGTTAAGCTGAAGGAGTTAATTGCCTTAACCTTACTCTGAAGCGAACAAGTTGAAAGCACTAGGGCAAATATCCATGATAGTTTAAGCTAGATTGATAAAATAAATGTAGATAAATCATCAAAATCACATAGCCTGCAGGGAATTTTTAAAGAAACTCAGGAACGCCGTTGCAGAACCATTGACTCAGATGTGTAATGAGAAGCTGTTGTGCCATAGTACGGGTTGAATACAAATGTAAATAGATGCCCATACTTAGGAAAGCTTGAGGGGTCCTCTGCAGTGAAAGACTGAGCCACATCTCCAAACTAGGCAGCCTTCTGTAGTCTTTAATAGGGTTGGCAAAAGTTTTCTGAAAAGGGCCAGATGGTAATTATTTTAGGCTTTGCCAAGTATACGGTTTTTGCAGTAATTATTCAGCTTTCCCATTGTAGTGCAAAAGCAGCCATAGGCAGTATATAAAGGAATGAGCATGGCTGTTCTTCAACAAAACTTTATTTACAGAAACAGCCAGTTTTTTGACCGCTGGCCTATAATAATGGATCGAATTCCACCCCCCACCCCCACCGCCGCCCCGACATCTCTAACAAATAGCCTTGCTTATGGTTTCTTCAAGGGAAAATAAAAATAACATTCTTGGAGTATCAAATTTTTGAGTAGTTAATTGGCAGGCACTTAATGGTTTTAAGACTGGGATTGGGATGGAAGATGTGCATTAATAGTAATGGTTAACATTTGAATGCTTTTCATTGCTAGACAGTGTCATAAGCACAGGTTTGCTTATGACAAAAATTACAATTTTTTTTTTTTTTTTAATTCTCAGGTAGTTAGGAAAATGGGGTAAGATGGTATGGTATGAATTTCCCCAAATGAAGACTTACACTCAATTATAGATCATACAGGGGCATAATATGATTCTAAAATCAGCTAAGTTTGGAAGTTGGCTTTACTGTACATATGAATCTTGCACAGATCTTGATAAAGTGCAGGTTCTTATTCACTAGTCTAGGGTGGTGCCTGAGGTATCTTTGTAGCAAGTTCCCAAGAGATAGTGATACTGTCCTGAGTAAATATCAAGTGGAATAGTAACCTGTGACTATCGGAATATTTTAAAAGTATTCTTCTATCTCAGCAATTACATCATTCTAGTTACTCAAATCAAAATACTGTGGAATAATCCTGGAATCTTGCTCTAACACATATGCCGCATTTAGTCTGTCAGCAAATGCTGGAGGCTGTATTTTGAAAACTGCTGGAATCTGAGCACTTTTCATCAACCTTGCTACTACTTTAGTACAAGCCACTGTCATCTCCCCCTCTAAGATTATTGCAGTAGTCTGTTTGCTGGCCTCTGCTTTTTTCCCTTTGCTGCCTCCTCTGCCTTAAACCCCTTACTGGCTTATCACACTCAAGGAAGCCAATGTATTTACCTTAGCCTATAAGCTGTTACCTGATTCCTGAAGAATAGCACCAGAACTAAAACAAATGTTAATGTAGGCTGAGTGGGAAGTTTTCCTTTTGTTCTTGACATTCTACTTTTATTAAGGTAGACTGTGATTGAGTTAACCTTTTAAAAGTAACTCTAATCCTGACTCAAATTTCCAATTTTTAACCTACTAAAACCTTTAAGTTATTCTTGTATGTGTTAGTTCCTTATTTTCTGCTTGGGTTTTGAATCAAAGTATGGGCCTTCACATTTCTCCTTATTTAATCTAATACAGAATTTTCCTAGGCAGTACATACCTTTAATGTAGAAACTCGCATGTGTACGTTATTTAACAGACTAATAGAAAAACTACTTCATACACACATCGAAGAATCATAACTGATGAAATTGGGGATTTCTTGTGCCTAGATATTACAAAATATATTTGAATACTTCATTGCAATCACTTGTCTTGCATCAATTCAAGAAAGAATTCTAAGCGTTGATTTAAAAAATAATTTTACCTCATAAATTTGTTCCCCTTGACTAACAAATTAATTTCCTTTCCTCTGTTTCTCATTTTGTGTCTTGTAATCACCATTTTCCTAGTCCCCTAGGCCAAAATGATCTTTTACTTCTTCCTTTGTATTTATTTAGTCACCAAATGTCAGAAATTTTTCAGCTCTTTAAAATTTCTTTCTTTTTTATTCACTTCATAGCCAATTACTCTAGCTATGCAAACATCTCTGCTTCCAATCTCTCCCCTCTATAATCCATTCTGTGTTTTGCAAGCAGATCATTCTTTTAAAAGATTCATTTACATTGCTTATATCATGTCAGTCTTCCTCAGAAGAATCTACAGGATTGAATCTAAACCTCTCAATCATTAGAGATCTGTCTATAATCTAGCCCTACTTGATTTATATTGCTCTGCTTATTACTCTCGTTACCCTCACTGTAATCTTTCAGATGAACTTCTTGGCTTACATGCCCATTCCTTCTCAGTATATACACATAGTTGCTCTTTCACCCACTGACTTTTTTTTTTTTAACATCTTTATTGGAGTATAATTGCTTTACAGTGATGTGTTAGTTTCTGCTTTATAACAAAGTGAATCAGTTATACATATACATATATCCCCATATCTCTTCCCTCTTGCGTCTCCCTCCCTCCCACCTTCCCTATCCCACCCCTCTAGGTGGTCACAAAGCACCGAGCTGATCTCCCTGTGCCCTGTGCTATGCGGCTGCTTCCCACTAGCTATCTATTTTACATTTGGTAGTGTATATATGTCCATGCCACTCTCTCACTTTGTCCCAGCATACCCTTTCCCCTCCCCCTCCCCATATCCTCAAGTCCATTCTCTAGTAGGTCTGCGTCTTTATTCCTGTCTTGCCCCTAGGTTCTTCATGTCCATTTTTTTGTTTGTTTTTTAGATTCCATATGTATGTGTTAGCATGCGGTATTTGTTTTTCTCTTTCTGACTTACTTCACTCTGTATGACAGACTCTATGTCCATCCACCTCACTACAAATAACTCAATTTCGTTTCTTTTTATGGCTGAGTAATATTCCATTGTATATATGTGCTACATCCTCTTATGATCCTTTGTATTTCTGTAGTGTCGGTTGTTACACCCACTGACTCTTATTTGTCAGATTGGCCTAGCTAAATGCCTTTTTATTCCTTCATACTGTTTTGCTCCTTAAATGTGTTAAGCTCCTTAACATATATAACCTATCAACTTCAAGGAAAACTTCAGTCCAAATGGATCTCTTTTCTCTAAGCTCCGATTTTATTTATGTCTGTACCAAAAAATTTATCATTAGTCTTTGTTGCTTAATACTTATATAAGGCTTCTCCTTTCAGTAAGACTGTGCTTGGTGGCAAGGAGTATAAAAGTGTACTGGATTATCCAAAAAATTTACTGGCTTGGTTTGTATTGTGTTCTTTTATATGTAAAATAATTTCTTAAGTTTGGGGTTTTTTAAAAAATATATATATTATTGGGACAAGGCAAACATAAAAATTCTCTTTTATAATTCATCCTATAGGAAACCCTTTTTCAAGGAGAAATGAAGAAGAAAACTCTATATACCCTAAATGTGGGAGATCAGGACTATGAAGATATGGAAGGTAACTTAATTTTTATAAAGCTTGTGTGTTGAAAGCAAAAGTTAGTGTTTCCAAACTGTTTGTTAACAAGGAGTTTTTTGTATTTACATATTTTTGTTCTTAAACTCTGAAATAAGCTGCCTAAATAAGAATTGCACACCTTTTTTTTTCCTCTTCTCATGTGTTATTTTCGATCAGTCAGTTTTTAGTTCATTGAGCTCTTTTCTTTTTCTTCTTAAGTTTTGCTCCCTACTGATTTAGGAATGACATTTTTCTGTTTGTTTTTATTGTTACTGTCCTTGGTTTTTTCTCCATTCGCTTCTTCCTGAAAAAATCTCAAGTTCCTTTAGTGAAAGTCTGTTGGTGGTAAACGTAAGTTTTTGTATTTATTTTATCCTCTTCAAGACTATTGAAAGATATACAATTCTGGATTGATAATTTTTTTTTTGTCTCTTAGCACTTTGAAGATATTATTTAGCTATTTTCTGGTTTTCTTACTAGCTGTCAAGGAATGTTTTTTCAACCTAATTGTCATTCCCTTGTAGACGATCTGTCTTTTCCCTCTTTTTGCTTTGAAGATCTTGTTTTCATCTTTGATATTGTACAGTTTTGCTACTTTGTTTCTTAACATGGATTATTTTCATTACTCCTGTTTAGTATACCTTGTGTGTCCTTTATCTTTTGGATCATGTTTTTGTTTGTTTGTTTTATCATTTCCCAGCCATTACTGCTCTAACTATTGCCTGCCCTTTAGTCTCTTCTTCTGAACTTCAATTAATATGTTAGACTTTGTTCTGACCTCATTTCCCAACCTCTGTTTTTATATCTCCTTGTCTGTCTCTTACAGTCTAGCTAGTTTCTTCAATTCTTCCAGTTCACAAATATTCTTTTCTTCTGGGTCTAATCTGCTGTTCAGTTATTCTATGTAGTATTTGAAAGTTCTGATATTTGAAGCCAGTGGACGTCTAAATAAATTTATAATAAATAAATATAATACATAAATATAAATATAAAAATAAATCTAAACACATTCTTGTTTCTGCTGATTCTTACTCAAGGCAACATATTTTCTTCTGTTTGGTAAAGTTTGATTTTGAGCTCATATTTGACCCGTTTAATCTGTGGAATCATGAGGGCCTAAATTAGGGATGCTTTCCTTCAGAGGATTTGTATGTATTTGCTTTTTTCTGAACCCATGCTGGGACCACTTTAGCCCCATTTGAGGGTCTTGGCTTAAAACTGGAATCTCCTAGGATCAGTTTCCCTACCTGGATTGGTTCTAAGGGTTAGTCTCCAGATCTGACCACTAGTATGGACATGTGTTTCCAGGGCGATGCCAGCTTTTCCATTTGCTTGGCATATACTGGTCACATTTCAGCTGACCATTTCTGTATTTTTGTGTTGTTTTATGTTGAATCTTGGAGTTTCTTTTACTTTTGAGCCAGCACTGCTTACTTCTTGTGTGTTGGTTACATTGCTGGTAGGTGTTTAAATTAGTACAAACCCTAAGGGGTATAATTTGGCAGTATCTATTCAGAATACAAATGTACGTACACCTTGGTCTAACAATTCCATTTTTAAGAATTTATCCTGTAGGTACACTATTAAAAATGGGAAATGAAAAGTTTTTCATTGCAGCATTGTTTGTAATAGCCCAAGGTTGAAAACAAGTGAATGTCCCATCCATAGGTTGAAACAACAAAAAACACAGACTGCTGTGTATAGTGTTATAGCATTTGTGTGAAGAAGGAGGTTTGAAAGAATATATATTAGGATTTGCTTGTCTGTGCATTCTGTCTTGTCTCTGGAAGAACACAAAACAAACAACAGTTGTTACTTGTTGCATTGGGTGGAACTGGATAGATGGGAGTAGATTTGCTTGGGAGATTTGTCACTATAACCTTTTTTTACTATTAAATATTTGAACTATGTGATTATTATCTATTTTAAAATTAATTCATGAAAAATTCTTTTCACTTCTCCCTTAAATTATAAATCAGTAAATGTTGGGGGTATTGTGCTCAAGGAGTTTGTTTCTTATAGTGTATCTAAGATCTAATTACTTTGTAGAAGGAGGGCCTTTTAGAGTATCTAGTCCATCGTACTACCACAAACATAAGTCATTTGGTCTGGAAAAATTGAAAGCATATATCGTTGCTTTACTTTATAGGTGAAGAAAACAAAGATAATACTGCTACCACTGGTCTGTTGTACAGTGAAGCTGATAGATGTCCAATATGTCTCAGTTGCCTGTTAGAGAAGGAAATTGGTTTTCCAGAAAGCTGTAATCATGTCTTCTGCTTGACCTGTATTCTTAAATGGGCAGAGGTGAGTCTAAGTATTAAATGTTATTGTATTTTAGTTCCCTAGCATGATTTCATTCCACCTAGTCTAAAGACTTGATACTGCCTTTCATAAATTATTTCACAGTAATGTGTTTTCCTCCACTTAGGACAAACATCTCTGTATTGCTCAAATTTTGTTAGTATATTCCCTTCTAAATTTTTTATATTCAGCTTTTTGTTCTTTTATGATTAAAAAATTTTAAATGTATACCATTAAAAAAAAAACCATGGGAATAACAGATTAAGTACTTTTTTCTGGTAGAAATGCAGTAATTCATCTTCAGTGTACTTGACTCTCTTGTGATTATATCTATTTACTACTAATAATAACACCTTCTCTCTGCTTTGTGTTTTATATTTTTCAGAGAATTTTTACATAGATTATTAAATTTCTTCCTTATATCAGCCTGTGGGATAACCAGAACAGATATAACAGTGTCTTTCGATTTTACAGATGTGGAAACTTGGATTTTGTGTTCTATAACTTGGCCAAGGTCTCATAGCTTAAGAGACAGAAATAAATTTACAACTGCATTTTCTAGTTCCTGTGTTTCATTTATTTTGAACTAATTTCAAAGTTAGAGATATTATTGAGGTTCTTCATAGGTAGTTAATGATTAAGAAACAGGAAAATTTGGGACTTTTAATGTATTGTGTTGATTCAGTTTGGGCCAAGTGGGTCATGGTATACTGTATATTGAATATTCATTATAAGCCCCATTGTTAGAAATTGTGAAATAAAAATTTATCATACTGATCATGCTATATTTTCTGAGTTAGTAATTTGTCAGTGTGTAAAAATTAGTAAAGGAGATAAATCTTAAAAATGTTTTTAACATTAGCTGCATTCAAATTCTTTGTTGTCCTTATGCACGTTGGAATTAATTGTCTGTTACATAACTGGGGTTTCAAAGTTCCATGTCTTACTTATATTTCATTAATAGTGTGAAAAAGAGAACAGAACTGTATACTGACTCTATGGCCAAGTTCTGGGAGGAGGAAGAAAAAGATTTGTTATACCAATTGAGTTCATAATAGTATACTTGGAAACAGTTCTAATTAGATAAAGTCTAAACTGGTTTTTGGCAAGAAAGGACTAAGGATAGGTGAAAATGTATTCTGGGAAAAAATATTTTGAGTTTAATTTAATTATTTAATATAATTGTAAATCTCTGTGTGTTTGCAGGAGCATTGACTAATGAAATAAGAATGCATATTTTTCTCTGCCACCCAACTAATGATTTCATCTGTGTTGAATTTAGTGCACTGTGGTTTGCTTTGTGATTAGATATCTTAAAAATAGAGGAGATTTTGCTTCCAATAGAGAATCACTGGATGGCTTTTTGTGAGATTGCATTCAGTGACCATGTAATTGGGAGATTCAACAACCATGATTTGAGTATGTGTTTTTCTCTGAGGATTAGAATGTGTAAAATAGGCTTGATTCATCATCCTTCATTACACTACATGCATCTTTGATACAACCATTAGCTTTATCATGGTGTACAAGTTCAGGTTTCTCTAGGGTAAGTATCTAGAAGTGATTGTAGACTATGTACATATTCAACTCCACTAGATAGTGCTAAACTTGTTTATGTTTTTAACTATTGTTGAATATTTTTAAGTTAAAAATACTTGATAACATACATAGTATTGCAGTCAACACTTTTCTTGCATGTAATATTTTTCTTCTTTTGTGTTACTCCTTTGGATATAAACATTTTGTTGAAGCCAAATTGCTTCTAAAAGAAAGTACTTATTGGCTGTACTACCATAAATTGTGATGGGCAGTGGGGGAGTTGAGGTATTGTTTAAACAAAACTAGTTAACCTTGAAAGCAGAGAATAAACAGAATATTCTGAATTATTTCATTGTCCCTAGTGGGGATAGCAGACCTCAGTTAAATAAACCATTAAGTTGAGCAGTAACAAGGGCACAATCTACTAATAAAATGTTCATTGTAAATAATAAATGATTACTGGTTAACAAAATCACTTAGGCTTTGAACTAAATTTTCAGTTTGAATCTTTTATTGGTATGATAAAAATTAGATATGTTTTGAAGTATATAAGTGCTTTGACAAATAGAAGCAGATTCCATATTCACTGGTGTTTTTACTCATGGCCATTAGTTATTAAGATCTCTCTTCTCATTTCCCTCAACCTCCTTCTGTCTTGAAAAAGAGGCATGTAGTTTACTTTGGATTTCAGGATTAGGAATAAGCGTCTGTATTCAGACTCTGCTAACTCCCCGGGCCTTGTGCTAAGGCTTTCTTTTGTATTCTTTCATTTAAATTACTATGTTAATGTTTATTTGAAATTCAAGGCAACGATCCTGAACTCTTAATTTGTTTCTAAATACTTCAAGAGCCTGAAATTAAAATAATTTTTAAAAATTGATCCATAGTTTTAAATTTTACTAATGTTCACTTTTAGTAAGGAGTTAGAAATCAAAAGTGAAATTTACAGTGGTTGGAAATCTACATAATAAGAAAAAAGTACAAAATGTATTCAGAATCACCTTCCTAGTCTATGTGTCTTTCAGAAATTCTGCTGAGCTATCTGAGATTTATTCTCAAGGTTTATTAAAATTTGATTCAGAATAGGTATCAAGAACCAAGAAGAAGGACTCATTTATTTACTTTCACCTTAATATTTTAGGCATTGAAGAAATTCTCCATAAGAAACAAGTAAAGTTAAAGTATATAATAGTCTAGTATATTTATTTTGGACACATTCCTGAAATTTCTCATGTTCTTAAAATATCTATATCCAGAGTCACAATCAGTTTCAGTCTCTTCAAGTTCTAAAATTTTGGTTCTTTGGTTATTTAAAACAAAAGCCATGTAAGGACTAATTAAGTAACTGAATTTAGTCTCTAGATATTTCATAGAATCTACTTACCTAGAGCAGAAAGATTCAGAATAATGGAAGCTGGTGGTCTTCATGGCCCATAGCCTAATTGCCTCCCATTAGGGACACTAGAACAAATTGAAATTAAACATGTCCATTCTGTGTTTAGTTTCAAGAAACTCACAGATGGTAAGCCTGTTGGTTTATAAAATAAAAATGATGATGTAGAAATAAAATATTGATCTAAACAAAGACACAGTAATTGACACTTAGGAAAGTTGAAGTTCTTGTTAATTTAAAGCATCAGTATTAGGACTGAGAATCTGGAACTAAAGAAGGCCTTTAACCTGATGAAATATGTATAGAACCAATACACTAAAGTTTATCAGCCACTTAGAAAGTTAATATTTTATCCGTACTGTGAGCAAAAATACAGTCTAAACATATTGAGGGCATTTAGTTTACATATAAGTTTAATCTTGATTGTCTGAGTTTGTACATTTTAAAGTAGATAATTAGAAAGGTGAAGGCTAGGGAAGTTTGACACATGGCCATAGCATTGACAGCCAATAATAATTATGATCCTCAGTAGACAATAGGGTAACCTACACACACACACACACACACACACACACACACACACACACACACCCCTTAAGAAAATAAGATTTATGATTTGGCAGGTTGCCAAGAAGTGGTTACAGTTTTGACCCTTAAAAGGGTTAAAGTTTGAGGACTTGGAAACATTTCACATTTGAACTGGTTAAGAGTTTTTACTCTGTTTAAAGGAACATGCAATATATGTGATTAGGAGGTTTTTGATATTCACTGGGATTCTTTTCTCTTTTAAGTAATGTAAATATTTCCCTTATTTTTTAAGTAATTTTTTTAATGTGATTAACTTTCCTACTATAAGCAAATTATCCTCCCTCAACTTATTTCTCCCAGTCCTCCATTTTATACCAAATGCTGACAGCTTCAGTTTGAGAAAGTAAGGTTAATGAAATCAAAATTGCACAGTTGGCAAAGGCATGTTTTCTCTCATGAGACTAGAAATGAAGAGAGTCTTACTGTGGTGGTGTACGGTTCTTGAAGAAGGCAGACAGCAGTGCTCAGTGCAGACAGGTGAGGAGTGTGTTTTGGATTAATAGTGCACACGCCCAAAATCAAGTGTAACTCGTTGACTTATGTCTTGACTACTGATGTGTTTTATGTACAGGTGTTCCCTTACGCAGTGAGTGGACATTTATACATCATTCTAGTGGTTAGATTATTGTTTGGTAACATAATTCAGCAAAGTTTTATTGCCTGGATTTGCCCAACAGTTTTTTCTAAGATGTTAATTTTTTCTTTATTCCTGAACTGAACCAAACCTCTCTGTTACGTACTTCTCTGTGAATGATAATGTAAGCATATCTTTGGAGCACTACTGTTAGTCCTTACCTTTATAATCTATAAAGCATTGTCAAATCCATTAATTCATTTAATTATTACAACTTGTGCGATAGGCGATTCAGAGCTGTCTATCTTCATCCTTAAAGTAGATTAGAGAGGTTGCTAGTTCTGACTCCTCCAGAACTTGAATTTGTGATTAATTATTCCAAATTCCTAGTTGTTTTCACTCTGTATTAATCCTTTGGTAAAACCTTTGGTAGAGCAAAGGATATTTTTATATTGCTAATGCTCATTACCTAAAACATATATGTAATAGGTTCTCATTTAATATTCTATTTTTACCAGTTGGGTAAATTAATGTGTATTTCTGTATAGTCTAATTTTAAATGTCAGAATTTGTAAAGTGATTTATACAGATAGTTTATGGGATTTTCTGTTTTTATGCTAGAAAACGAAAGTCTTAACTATTAAATGTCAAAAGAAAAGAAAAGTTAAAAGTAATTCTACCCAACTGTTGTAATATATTTTTAAGAATATGAAAGAGTTCCTTTTGAGTAGTTGGATAAAAAGTTTTCTTGCTGTTAATTTTATTACTGAAAGCTGTTTGCCCTGTAGGGATACATTCCTGAAAGCTGTCTTGAAAGAACTGGTTAAATGTGATAGGACTGTCTTGAAAGAACTGGTTAAATGTGATAGTGTACATGTAGGCCAACTACAGGTGAGCACTTCTTTAGAGGTGCAGACTAGGTATCTTGGGACGATCAAGAAGAAAGGATAGGTCCTAGTGAATGGCTTTAAAATAAGCAGCAACCTCTAATGGTATGCATTCTTAAATCATCTTTGATTTTGAACTGCAGTTTTATATAATGTGCTCTATTTATTAGTAAGAGAGATAAATGTTCTAGAGATTCCCATGAACAGACAAACCTACCTAAAACATACGTACTGAGATTTAGTCTTTAAGCACTTACCTTTAACACTTGCTTCTCTCTCTCTAGGAGGGGCTATCGGTAGGCAGCCTTTGTGATTGAGGATAGAGCAGCCAGCAGGAAGCAAGAAATATTAGAAATCAAGAATCCTGAATTCCCAAATAAGGAAGGTTTCCTGTTCTTACATTTAAATATGGGTTTATCTGAGCTGGGAATTTACAACGCTTCAGAATACTAGGGTATGTTTTACTGAAATCATTAGGAAGATTATTTTTTTCTATCGAAATTGCCTCCTTAACTGATATAACCTCAGTACAGAGCATTCACAGTAAAATGAATGCTCTGTTTTTTAATACACATTACATTGTAAAGTAGTGATCAAATTCTGTTAATTTTGTAGCTGTATCACAAAGTTGAATGATGATATTGGATTACTTTGACTATGAAACTAATTAAATTAGATACTTGAAAAATTATTGAAATAAAAGTCATTGTCAATTTAAATAGGTGAATAATTGAAGGGTATTTTTGTTGTATATAAGAACTCAAAATGGTGAATAACCAAGGGGTATTTATTTTTGTTGTATACAAGGAAAATAAAATTTGGGATAATTTTCTTTCAAACTAAAAATATATTTTAAAGAAGAATTAAGTATATTAGCTAAAATTTTTAAACATTAGTTTTAAATGTGAATTTTTTAAACCACACAACTTAAAAACTAGTTATTTTAGTGACACAAACTCTGGAAACTAAGATTAAAATATTTTTGAGATTTTCTGAATGGATATCTGCTGGATTATAAGGATGAAGATTCCTTAGGAATGCTTTAAAATTAGGTCAATGCAAACCATTTTTTAAAACCTTTTTTTTTAAACTTTCCTATTAAAGCCGTTTGATCATCATGTGATGTATAATTTTATGCTTTAGTACCTATTGATGACGGTGTCTTTGAACTTCGGCTAATATGCTAATGTAAAGTAGCCTTATATTTTTCTTACATTATACATTAGCAAAAAATTAAAGATCCACTTAGTTTTTAAATCTGTTTTGATTTCTTTTTCATTAAGTTCTTCTTTAGTCACTCTTAATTTATTGAGGTGTGCTGTGAAGACTTAACTCAGGATAACTGAATTTCTTTTCTGTTTCCCCTTTGAAATGCTTTGCTAAACTGTTTTAAGGTCAGAAATGGATGTCATCATTTCTCAGTAGCCATAGGAAAGATATTTTGTCTACTATAGGTAGCTTATTTTCTGACCTATGCTTTTTTTTTAATCTGAGGAGGATAACCTGCTTTTAAGAAAGTTTTCTGACAGTAAACCTGAGCCAAAGAAAATCTATTAACTTATTTTCTAGTGTTAACTAGATTATTTTTAGGAAATGTAAGTATATACAGATTATCATAATAGATAGCAGTAGTTTTCCGACTACTATTTTTTATTTCTGTTTTCTTTCTTTTTGTTTTTGAAATAGCAGTGTAACCCTTCCTCCACATGAAACCTTAGACAAATCCATGGCAATTACAGTTAAGGAAAAAAGAACAAAACCAAAATCTTACTCAGAACCCTAATACCTGTAACAGATGAAAATGGAATGGCTCAGGTTAAAATTCTTGTCAGTTTGAACATGGTAAAGGGAAGAGTGCCATTTAGCTGATGTCAACAGAGGAAATTTAATAAAGAAGAAAATGGGATTGTGTAATTTCAGAGTTTTTGAAAGATTCAATGCATCTGATATAGAATAAATTTCTTTAACACAGTGGCTTTCTTTGGATCTTTGCGTTACAACTTGAAATAGATATTAAAAAATGGAATACTTTAATTTCCATATATGTCATGAACTTTGAAAATTCCAACAAAAAAAATCACTAAGAATTCAGTCTCTCACATGTATATGTACATCATATTGTGAGTTATCTTTTTGTTAGTGAACCAAGCTTTTTTATTGTTAGTGCTGTAAAGCTAGTTAATGTTTAGAAGACTTTACACAGTACTTAGTGTATGCCATTAATTACTGTGAAAACCTCAGATTATTATTATCCCCATTTTCACAAATGAGACAAAGAAAGGCTATGTAATTTGCTCAAGGTTATACACAGGACAAGATATAAAAATAGACAGTAAATCCAGAGCCCTTACACATGTCTTAATAGTTTTTTTAAAAAACATTGAAGGAAACAAATTTTATTATTGTTTTATCTTTTTTTTTTTTAAGATTTTTTTTTTTATGTGGACCATTTTTAAAGTCTTTATTGAATTTGTTACAATATTGCTTCTGTTTTGGTTTTATGGCCGAGGCATATGGGATCTTAGCTCCCTGACCAGGGATCAAACCTGTACCCCCTGTATTGGAAGGTGAAGTCTTAACCACTGGACTGCCAGGGAAGTCCCTGTTTTATCTTTTTAATGAATTTTATCTAAATTTACCTTTAAAATAGAAATACAAATATATTTTGAAACTTTAGTAAAAATAAATACTTGAAAGTTTCCACTTTAAAGTATTCTTTTGAATTATAAATGTGTTAATATAACCTCTAGTCTAAGAAATTTCATGCAGTAAATGGTAATATAAACAACAGTCACATAGTTATGATGTTGAGTTCTTTGAACTAGAATTGCTATTTGTAATGCATTATTAAAAAGCTGTGGACAGCTTTGTTGCTACTTGTAGCAAAGCTTTTTAAGGTCAAATTTTCTGTAGGGAAAGTACTAGCATCCTAAATGCATAGTACTTGGAAGTAAGCTGAGCTGGGTTCTACCAGTCTGAATTGGTTTAATATAGTCAGGAAAGTCAAATTTCCTAATTCAGATATGGTGTAAAGCATTTTATCAAGCCCTACCTACTTTAAGAAAAGAAAAATCACTTTTTAGCAGAGTAGTAAAAAGTAACTCGATTTATATTTTGGCTGCTTCCAATGTGACTCACAAGCTTTGTGAAAATGTATTATATGATTGAGGGCCACACACAGTCTGTTGTACTTGTGCTTGTTTAAAGCATATCTTGATATGTGCCAAAGTCCAGAAAAGCAAATATCACATTTTTCCACTAGGGAATGTAGGATAATTTATCAAAACTTCATTAATATCTTATCTATTAGACTATTGCTATTAAATTGCTAGAATCCTGTTTTACTTTTATAACCATAGGTATTAAAATATCACCTTTCAGTATTTCTTCTTAGGCTACAGAATCTTCCCTTTTACCCTAGAAGACAACATACTTTATCTTAAATTATTTAAATAATATAAGCCTATTCCTATACAAACATTTAATAGTATTATCAGAGAAACTCAATTATAGTTGATGCATGTTAATTTTGAAAGTACAGGAAATATATTTATGTCAAGATAAAGATGATTTAGAATTACAGAGTGAACAAAGGACAATTTTTCTTAATTTATAAAGAAAGCCTACAGTTCAGTTTGAAAAAGACCAGCAACCTAATAAAAAAAGTTAGGCAAAAGGCATGAATAGACAGTTTAAAGAAAAGGAACTTTGAAGAGCCCTTAAGTATCGAAATATTTTCAACCTTACTCATATAAAAGGAAATGTAAATTAAAACTATATGACATACCATGCTGTTGAGAATGGGACAGCTCTGAAGTAGTAATATGAACCAATTTGAAATACATAATTAAGAGAAAAACAAGATTCAGTTCAGCATCTGAATTATATTTTATATTTAAAAGATACACATTATGCATAAACATTGGGTATGTCCAAAAGGATACATAAGAAACTACTTCTGGAGAGGGCATCTACATGGCTGAGGGAGCAGCGGAGGAATCCTTCCTTTTCTTCATATCTACAATTTTTTTAAAATTGCTGGTACAACTGCCTATTCCAAATTATTTTGGGGGAAAATATTGTCATAGAATATTAAAATCTATAAGGGACCTGTCCAAGCCATTCCTTTTACAGCTTATTTAGAGTTACTCAAGTGCTTTGGATCAGAGAGCTAATGATTTCATCCCAGCTTTCCTTTCATTATAGCTGTAGTACTCAACTGTGCAGCAAGTCTTAATAGGTATTATCTTGATAACAAAGATCTTATCTGTGTGTTCATCGTTGTATTCCACTTATTTAGCATACAGTAGGTGCTCAGTAAACGTTTGAATGAATTTTAAAAATTATGGTATTTATTACTTTGTGGAGTGAAACAGGTGGAAAGTATTTCATCTTTATCTTTGAAAGAAGAAAAAATTATTTTTCTATTATTTCCTCTTCTGGTGAAAAACTTACCATAAATGCGTTTGTTATAGTTTAATTTTGATCTGTTTTAAAGAGACATTCGTAAAGTTATAATTCATTCATCATTTTTCAGACACTGGCTTCATGTCCTATTGACCGGAAACCTTTTCAGGCGGTGTTTAAATTCAGTGCATTGGAAAGTTGTGTTAAGGTAAGGTTTAGATTTTATTTTGTAAAACAAACTGTTTAAACTTAATTGAGATGATTTTGCTTTAAATTTCCAGTTTGAGTATATTTGTGAATTGTTCAACTTTAAGTTTAATGTGTTTAATTTCCATTGAAAAAATGTTTGAATGGAATATTAGATTCAAAGACAAACCCCCACAAAAACTTAAGTCCAGAGTACCTGAAAATTATGTTTTCATGAAAAACATAATATTGAGAAGATTAAACAAATAAAATTAATTATAAAAGAGTGTCTTTGTTCTTAAATTCTGGTGTTTGAAGGAAACTGAGTTTAATTGGAGAAGAATAAGGGGGTTTGTGAAGATCTTGAGAGGGACTTCTCATGGTTTCAGGGTTGTCATGGGCAGATGACTTCTTTTGTTATGTACAATTTTATTGTAATGCTTAATCCTAATCACATTCTTGAGATTCACATACCATGCTGATGTTACTTATGATTATGAACCATGATTATGATTTGTATTCACATTTATTTTTGGCTTACAAATAAAAGAAGAAGAAAGAAATAGGAACATATTCCTGAGTTAATGAATAAAAAGTGAAAAGAGGAAAAGAGAGTAAGTAGTAATTTACGTAAAGTGAAATGTGTAAGAAAGATTTCTTGAGGTTCTCATTAGTAAGTCAGGAATGGTATACAGTTAAAAATGAGAAAACTCAATATATACATATATGATGCCATTGATGGGAAAAACAAACTTCCCAAGTAGCACCAACACTTTGGTTGCTATCTTTGTGAATAGGAAGGGGCATGTAAGCAACATAAAACTATTTAAGCATTAGATGTTCTCAGTGTAGGTGTTTATAATTTGTTTTGATATATTTTTTCCAGATAAGTCTCAGTGACATAAGGTACAAATGAGATTGCAATTCAAATAAAATGACGTATGTAAAAGATACTGCATGTTGTAATTGTGTAACTCTGGACATCTATGCAAATTAGTGTATATCTTGGAGAAAAGATAAAACATTATATATGTGTATGATAGTATAATCAAAATTAAAGCAACACTTTCTCTGAAAGACATGTTCTGTTTTTCCAGACTGTATATATTACGTTGCTGAAGATTCTTTAGCGTGAACTAGCTTCCAAAGATATTCTTCTGTAAAATTTTGTTCTGTTGCTTCATGTGAATTTTGTTGTGTTGCTTGGAATAAAAATTTATGTTTTATTTAATAGGGTTTGAGTGTTACTTAAATTAAAAGTTTGGGGGAGTGTTAATCTAATTTTGTCAAACTTAAAAGGTATTTCTTATTATGTGTGATATTATCCATATATTCTTTTTTTTCTTGAATTTTTGAATTTTATTTTATTTTTTTATACAGCAGCTTCTTGTTAGTCATCCATTTTATACACATCAGTGTATACCTGTCAATCCCAATCTCCCAATTCATCACACCACACCACACCCCACCTCCCAACCACCCCACCCCTGCCGCTTTCCCCCCTTGGTGTCCATACGTTTGTTCTCTGCATCTGTGTCTCAATTTCTGTGCTGCAAACCGGTACATCTGTACCATTTTTCTAGGTTCCACATGTATGCGTTAATACACGATATTTGTTTTTCTCTTTCTGACTTACTTCACTCTGTATGACAGTCTCTAGATGCATCCACGTCTCTACAAATGACCCAGTTTCGTTCCTTTTTATGGCTGAGTAATATTCCATTGTATGCATGTACCACATCTTCTTTATCCATTTGTCTGTCGATGGGCATTTAGGTTGCTTCCATGACCTGGCTATTGTAAATAGTGCTGCAGTGAACATTGGAGTGCATGTGTCTTTTTGAATTATGGTTTTCTCTGGGTATACGCCCAGTAGTGGGATTGCTGGGTCATATGGTAATTCTATGTGTGATATTATCCATATATTCTTAATATCTTCCTTTGCCCTTTTACTTCTTTTGAATCTTTATTATCCTTTTCCCTTTACAATTAAACTCGAATGGGTCATATATAGTTGCTTATATTTTCAACCACTTGTTGGACATCTCCATCTAGAATACCAAAGGAATCAAAATATTAACAGACCCCAAACTCATCTCATTCCCTGCCACGTCCCCCAACCCCAGTTGTATGGTACCATAATCCAGTCACCCAGATCAAAAACATCTGGGAGTTTTCCATTTTTTTCTCTTTGTCTTATTTTTGCCTGTTCCTTCTGCACAATGTCTTAAATTTGTTCCTGCTTCATTACCTCTTTGTAGGCCCTCATGCTGTCATCTAGACCTGTTCTGCCAATAGAAATATACTACAAACCACGCTATAATATAAAATTTTTAGTAGCCACATTAGAAGACCAAAAGGAAACAGTTAAATTGAATTTTTGTATTTTATTTAATCCAACATATCTAGTGTATTATTTCAACATGTAATATTTTAGAAGAATTCTTATTGAAGGATTTTATCTTTTGTTGTTGTTTTCATTGAAATCCGGTGTATATTTGACACTTACAAGTACATCTCAATTTAAACCAGCCACATTTCACATGCTTAATAGTATGTGGCTAGTGACTGTTGTCTCATACAGTATAGATCTACACTGTTATAAGAACTTGTTTCCAGTTTCCTGGCTTTTATAGTTTCTCCTTAACTGGTTCATTCTCCATATCACTGCCAAAGAAAACAAATTTGATCATCTCATTCACATGCTTTTAAAACTCTATCTTCTGATTCCTATAGAATTATTTTCTTATTCAGGGCCCTTTACAATCTGGTCCTAATACATTGTATCAGCTTCATATCCTGCTGATTTTTTCTTCCCCATCTGCATTGGCTTCTCACTGTTTCTTATAACTGTGTTCCCTCCATTTAGAATATTTTTTTCCTTATACAGATTCCTACTCATTCTTGAAGACCGACTCATAAATCATCTACTCATTAAAGTCTTCTCTGATATCCTCAAAGTCAGTTCTACATGTATACAGAGATCTGTGTTTATAGTTATGAGCACTTAATCTATTTACATGCCCCTCTCTTACTGTTATGTTTCCCCAGAGCTTAGCACACATACTAAGTTTATAGTTTAGCATGCTTGAATTAATAAGCATATGTATTTGGGCTGCACGTTCATTCAGACAATTTTGTTTCTTTAATTTTTTGTCCTTTCAAGGGAAATGTGTAGGTTATCATTTGTAATGCCAGATTATCAGTCTGAATAGGTGATTTTGCTTTTTCTCACAGGTTCACATAAAAAGACAGTTGAGAGAAACAAATGACAAGAAAAATGAAAGCTCTTTTAAGAAACAGCTGTCCTGTCAGGAAAATTCTAAAAGCTGTATGAGGTTAGTGATGAACTTCAGAAGTGGAATCCAACTGTGTAGAACCAGAAGATAGCTAGTAAAAAAAAAAAAAGTACTTAAAAAAATGAGGTTTTTTGTATTTAATTTGAGGTGAGGTTTAAATGTATTTAATTACTTCTTTTAAAGTACACCCTTGATAAGTTAAGGAAGGACCAGCTGAAATCTGAGAATATAATTTATTTGACCTCTATCTTTGATGAATTAGTTTTTTTTTAGTTTTTTCCTAATTTGTTTTAGATCGATATTTTTGTACAATAAAAGTTACAACAGTGTAAAATTTCTGTAAAATTTTCTGAATGCTTACGCATTTTTGTACATATCACAAACCAATATGGATAAGCATTGGTGCACAGCCCCCATTTTGAGTAACTGCTCTAGTATTTATGGACAGAAAGTAGAAAGTAACTAAAGATATAGTACAACATTCTTCATGAGACAGTTGTAATTGAAACTACTTATTATCTTTCTCATTTTGTTTCTCTGTGTTATAGCAGACACTTGCTACTACTATAACAAATGTTTATTGTTGAAAAAAATTTTTAAACATGTTTGGATTTGTTTCTTTAACTGCTATTGTTAAAACATAATTGCCTAGAAATACTTAGTATGCAGGTTTAACAGGTATTAGCATATTTTTGAATTAAATTGAATTAGTAGTATACTGGAAATTCATTTATTATTAATACTTAAAATAACTTGTTACAGTACATTTAAAATTGAAGCCCTTTTTGATCTGAAGTATATTCAGAGCTGTCCAGAAGTTGTCAAAGTCATAATTAAATCTATGATTCATTAGTACATTTCATCAGAATACTAATATCTTAAGAGAGTAAATATATTAGTTACCAAAACAGTTAACAATATTCCTTGAGATTTATTGAATCATGCCACTAATTTAGAACCCTGTAGCTCTTTAGAAGTTATAGACTTTTGGGAAGTTATAGACTTCTTTGGTAATCTGAAGAAAACTATAGACAACTACTATCCGAAAACAGATTTAGAGACAGAAGTTTTTAGATTTTAAGGGATTCTTGGAACACTCAGTTCAAGAGCCCACCCATAAAGCCAGTTAATAACTGCAGTAGAGCAAATTTTATTTACAGTTTCTTTTAATTATATCTGAGTCAGCTTTGAGTCTTCCATTTATGGTTATATAGTAAATAACACATTTTCCCCAGGCATAGTGAAGAAATACCTTTTCCTAGCTTCATTATTGATTCACCTCCTATTCTTGGCTGTGACAATGTCATAGATAGACATTTTTTCAGAATTACCCAATTCTCTTGGCTCGTGCTGAGAGTGCAGTGCTCATCATTGTATGACCTGTGATAGGGTCATACAGTGGGTCTAACAGAGCTGAGGTAGTCCACATGCTTAACTTTTTTCTCAAGGACTTGTGGTAGAGGGATGGTATAGGGATGTAATGCAAAATAATAATGCAAAATAATAATTTGCTTTTGCTCACCAAGTCATACCCTTAATGATTTCTTCCAAGGTGGAAAATCTGTCAGCTATGAGATTTTTACCATACATTTTTTTGGGAGTCTTTCGGATGTTTTTAGAATTCCTCTCATTCAATCTTATGTTTATAAGGCATATGCCTCATTTCCTGCACTTAGAAAATATGCCATTCAGTGTTGCCTCTCCCTTCTAAAGCTGTAAAACTCCTCTTTCTGATACTTTCTCCCAGTTCCAGGGAAAGGGATTGCAAGAGTGTTTTGTTTCTTGTTAGTGAATCTCCATTGCAGTCATTGGAGTGGCAACTAAGTGGGGAGTCCAACTAATCATGCTTTCTTTGCTAAAATTTAAAACTCAGTGCATAATACTTTCAATTTGGTGGGCAGTGGATTGAAAATAAATGAGCAAAGTAACAGTTTTCTCTTATTTCATCTCTTTATTGGTGTTTACAGAAAAAAAGTCAAAAGAGAAGATCTATTAAGTGCAAAACTTTATGACTTGAAGATGATATACAGTAAGTGACTTTTTTACTTGTGTGTTCTACCTTTTTTTGTTTTTTACTTTAATGCTTGTGCCAAAGTTCTTGTAAGTAATCTTTTGGCTTGGAAAATAGTCATGCACAGAACTCTACTGAACTCTGTACACTGTATTCAGTCCTACATAAATTGCTTTCATGGAGTCATTTATACTGTTTCCTGCCCTTTTTGTTTTCATGCTCAGCTGTAAGGAGGGAAGGGGAGAGTGAATGAGTGTGTGTGTGTGTGTGTGTGTGTGTGTGTGTGTGTGTGCATGTATGTTGGGAAGGAAAAGGAGAAAAGGATGTTTTCCAACTACTTGGTTAGCAACCTACATTGTGGTCCTACTCCACTCATTAGTGCAGAAGTCCTTATGGGAACTGAGATGAAATACCTTGTGGACCAATAACTGTAAGCAGTAACAAGAGAAGCCTGTGACAGTGAGAAGTTAATTCATGGTTCCCAGAGGAAGTGGTGGTTTGGCTTTGAGCCACACTTTTAAAGTTTTTTTTGAAACTTTATTTGGAAGTAAAGCATTTCTTACATATTTATCTAAATGAGCAGTTAAATATGCCTGTCTCTTGTTGTTGTCTAGTGTATGGTTCTCTAATACAGGAAAGCTTTGCAGCAGGGCCTGATAAAAATGACACTATAGTGCTTTGTGACTCCTCTTTGGAGCTCAAGCGGTTTATTCTTGTTACAAAGAACAACTTACTATAGGCTAATTGTAAGCAGGGAGAAGTGAGCATTTATTTTCCAGGCCAGGTTATAATTAATTTCTATTTATAGATAGAATTAATGAATTCATTGTTCTTAAAACTAAATGATAATCAAGTTCATTTTTTATACGTTTGAATACCAAGTTTGGTTGTTGTTGTTATTGGCTTTTTTATTTGAATTAACATGATCTCAGGGTTATAGATAACCCCAGATTTACAGATTAATGAATGTCTGTCTTTGATAATTTACTATTGAAGTGGAATTTCACTAAAAGGACTTTATGGTTAGATAAGCATTTTTCTTTTGTTAAAGAACTTTAGGTATCAAAACTTCTTTGTTTTTCTGTGTCATTGCTGTAGAATAGCATCCTTTTTAATGAATAGCCTTTGGTAATTCTAGGATCTGATATAAAATTTACTGCTAAGGAAGAGTAAATGATGTTATAGATTTTCTCTAGATAATCTGGCATACTCTCCCTATGATAATCTTAGTTTTAAGACTACTGTAATTTCCTTTAAGTATGTATCTCCTGCCTGGACTTATTTTTAGAGAGAAAAACATAGGCAAATCTTAAATCTATAGTGCTTCAGTATAGTGAAGGCCATTTATAAGAATCTTCGATTCATTTGGATTTGAGAATTTGTTTTACTATTCAGAATATGAAATACTAAACAAGTTTTCAGTGGATATCGTAAGCCAGTTGAATAGCTAATTTTTTTCCTTCCAATTTATGTATATAAATTATATAAATATATATACATATATAAATTATGCATATAAATATATATAAATTATGTATATAAATTATGTGCATAACTTATGTATATTACATTTATAAATTATGTATGACATATACAGCACTAAGTTTAAAGTGTACAGCATAATGATTTGACTTACATACATCATAAAATGATGACCATGGTAAGTTTAGTGAACATTCATCATCTCATATAGATACAACATTAAAGAAATAGAAAAAAAATTTTTTTTCCTTGTGATGAAAACTCTTAGGATTTACTCTCTTAACAACTTTAATGAATAACATACAGCAGTGTTAATTATATTTATCATGTTGTACATTATATCCCTAGTACTTATTTATCTTATAACTTGACGTTTGTACCTTTTTACTTCCTTTATCCAGTTCCTCCTTCCCCCACCACCTGCCTCTGGTAACCACAAATCTGATCTTTTTTTCTATGATTTTGTTTGTATAAGTGATATCATACAGTATTTGTCTTTCTCTGTCTGACTTGTTTCACTTAGCATAATTCCCTGTAGGTCCTTGCATGTTGTTGCAAATGTCAGGGCTTTATTCTTTTTCATGGCTGAGTAATATTCCATTGTGTGGAATGTGTGTGTGTGTGTGTGTGTGTGTGTGTGTGTGTGTGTGTATCTCACATCTTTATCCATTCATCTATTGATGGGCACTTAGGTTGCTTCCATATCTTGGTTATTTTAAATAATGCTACAATAAACATGGAGGTGCATATATCTTTTTGAATGACTGCTTTCATTTTCTTCGGATAAATACCCAGGGATGGAATTGGTGGATCATATGATGCCTCTAGCTTTAATCTTCTTTCTCAAGATTGTTTTGGCTATTCAGTGTCTTCTGTGTTTCCATACAAATTTTGGAATTATTTGTTCTGGTTCTGTGAAAAATGCCATTGGTATTTTGATAGAGATTGCATTGAATCTGTAGATTGCCTTGGGTAATGTGGTCATTTTAACAGTATTAATTCTTCCAGTCCATGAACATGATATATCTTTCCATCTGTGTTGTCTTCAGTTTCTTTCGTCAGTGTCTTACAGGTTTCCAAGTACAGATCTTTTACCTCCTTAGTTAGATTTATTCCTAGGTATTTTATTCTTTTTGATGGGATTTTGAATGGGATTGTTTTCTTAATTTGTCTTTCTGATAGTTTGTTGTTAGGGTAGAGAAGTGCAATAGATTTCTGCATATTAATTTTATATCCTGCAACTTTACCAAATTCATTGATGAGTTCCAGTAGATTTTTGGTGGTGCCTTTAGGATTTTCTACGTATAATATCATGTCATCTGCAAACAGTGACAGTTTTCCTTCTTTCTTTCCAATTTGGATGCCTTTTGTTTCTTTTTCTTGTCTGATTGCTGTGGGTAGGACTTCCAAAATTATGTTGAATAATAGTAGCGAGAGTGGGCATCTTTGTCTTGTTCCTGATCTTAGAGGAAAATGCTTTCAGCATTTCACCACTGAGTGTGATGTTCGCTGTGGGTTTGTCATATATGGCCTTTATTATGTTGAGGTGTGGTCCCTCTATACCCACTTTATTGAGTTTTTATCATAAAGGGATGTTGAACTTTTTTTGAAAGCTTTTCTGAAGCTATTGAGATTATTATATGGTTTTTATTTTTCAATTTGTTAATGAGTATCACATTGATTGATTTGTGGATATTGAACCATTCTTTCATCCCTGAGATAAATCCCACTTGATCATGGCATATATGATTGTTTTACTATACTGTTGAATTTGGTTTGCCATTATTTTGTTGAGTATTTTTGGGTGTATGTTCACCAGTGATATTGGCCTTTAATTATCTTTTTTTGTGATATCTTTGTCTGGTTTGGTATTAGGGTTGCTGGCCTTGGAAACGTTATTTCCTCTGCAGTTTTTTGGAATAGTTTGAGAGGGGTAGATGTTAACTCTTCTCTCAGTGTTTGGTAGACTTCACCTGAGAAGCCGTCTGGTCCTGGACTTTTGTTTGTTGTGAGTTTTAAAATTTTGAATAGGTAATTTAAAATTATAGTTCTTAAAAAACATATTTCCTGCCAGAAGGTTAACATTATCCAAGGCCTGTAGCTTAATGCCATGTCTGCTTATGTTAAGATGCCGGAAGTCATTTGTTTGGTTTAGGATAGGCAGAATATTCCTTATACTTTATGAGTGGGTAGAACAAGAGTACTAATACCTATCATGTAATTATGAGCAGATGTCTTAACTGAACAAGTCTGGATTGAGTTGAAGGGTATTGGGTACTTACTGATTACCCATTTAGATTTTTTCCGTGATGTTGCTTTTTACTTGTGGAGTTTAATACATCTTACTTAGCCAGTTTTTATTCCAGCATTGAGATAGATTATGTACCTGATGAAATAGTTAGCTTACATTTAGTTATCGTGTTTAATGAAGATTATTCAGGTGTAAATTCTAAATCCATACTCAGCACATACTCAGTATGAGAAGTTCATACTAGGAGAGCAAAAGGGAATTGAGATGAACTCATTCATTCAACAGACTCTGAAGCAGCTCTGGACTCTTAGGGTTGTAGTAATGCACAAAAGAGACAAAGTGCTTGCTAACAGAGTATCTTTTGTGGACAATAAAGAGATAAATGTATAATATGACAGGTGTTATATGTGCTTTAGAGAAGAATAAAGTAGGGTAAAGGGACAAAGGATGATGACATTCTGGAGGTGATTATATAAGGCATCAGGGAAAGCCTCTTGGATTAGATTATATTTGAACAGCAATCTAGAATAAGTAAGGGATCAAGCCATAAATGTATCTAGAGTGTTGCAGGAGAGGGAAGAGCAAGTGCAAAAGCCTTGAGACAGGAGCAATCATGGTATGTTCAGAGAATAGCACGGAGGTCAGTATGACTAGAACAATTGAGTTACGTAGATGGAGGAGGAAGAGTTAAGCCATTGGCTGGGAGGTCATTTAGGGCCTCCTAAATGGCAGGCATTTTCAGGGATAGTATGGACTGACATATTATTAAAGGATCTCTGGCTGTTAAGGAGAGAATAGTTCATAGGAGGGCAAGGTCCTCATAGGAGGACTGAGAGACTAGTTTGGTGGCTTTATTCCAGGCCACAGATGATGGTGGGTTGGGCCAGGAAGATATTAATGGAAGTGGTGAGAAGTGGCTCAATTCTGTAAATGTTGTATTTCAGAGGTGAAATTAAAAGGATTTGCTGATGAATTGGATGTGAGGTAAAGAAGTCAAGGGTGAGACTAAAGTCCTGGCCTGAACAACTGTTAAAATGGAGTTGCCAATTACTGAGATGGGGAAGGCTAATAGAATGTTTGGGATGGTATAATAAAGATTTCTCTTTTGGACATGTAAGATGCTTACTCTACAACCAAGTAGAGATACGCTGAAAAAATATGGATGTTTGCATGTTATATGCAAAAGATTTTTTCATCTTTAGATTTAGTGGTAATTGGTTCATGTTGATATGTGAATTAGTGTTTGGCGCTTAAGTCAAATTGATGGTTTCTTCCAGTTATCATTTCTTTCCCCACTCTCGAGTTTGGGCAAAAATGTTAATAAAGACCATGATCAGAAATAAGACTGGAAAGGAAGGTTGAGGCTGACATAGAGAGTTGAGCAATAAAGCTAAAATTTCTGCATATTATCTTATAAGGAGTAATGTTATGCAAAAAGATACCATTAAAGGTTTTTTTTCACTGGATTACAATGTGGTGAAACCATTTTAGGAAAACTTGGTAAAAGTTATTCCAAAAAGATAGGAAACTAAATACCTGTTAGAAAAATTCTAGAGCTGTCTCTTTTTTCTCAGGTTGTGTTTCTTTTTGTCTTTATGACTCATTTAGTATATGCCTTACTTGATCAATTCTGAGAACCCTTTTTTTTTCCCCCTCCATTCTAGCATCTCTGAAGTGGGATTCTATCTTATCATTTATCCCGTATGATCACTGTTGACCAAGCAGCTGCATAGTTGTCACTGCCTGTGACTGTATGAACGTACAAAGTGCTGTCATTAAATCTGGAGAATAGATAGCAGAAACTTGGGAGAAGATCCATTGATAATCCTGGAATTTTCTTAACCCCTAGACCTCTAACTGAGAGAGAATTGGGGGAAATTCATCAGACACATTCACCAACATTCCCAAGAAAGTCATAAGTTGGCTAATTCTATTAAATACATACTTAATTGCAAGGCCAATATAAGAGGCCAGCACCAATGATTTAGTTCTTGTATGGATTTCCTGAGGAATCACCACTGTTCTTTTTTTTTCTTCCAGTTTTATTGAGATAATAATTGATATATACAGCACTGTGTAAGTTTAAGATATACAGCATAATGTTTTGAGTTACATACATCATGAAATGATTATCACTGTAAGTTTAGTGAACATCATCTCATATAGATACATTAAAGAAATAGAAAAAAATTTGTTTCCTTGTAATGAGAACTCTTAGGATTTGCTCTCTTAACAACTTTGATGTATAACATACAGTGGTGTTAATTATATTTATCATGTTGTATGTTACATCCCTAGTACTTATTTATCCTATAACTGGAAGTCTGCACCTTTTGACTACCTTCATCAATTCCCCCTCCTCTCACCCTTCATCTCTGGTAACCACAAGTCTGAGCTCTTTTTCTATGAGTTTGTTTGTTTGTTTTGAAGTATAATTGACCTACAACACTGTGTTAGTTCCTGGTACACACATAATGATTTGCTATTTCTATACATTTCAAAATGATCACCATGATAAATCCATTTACCATCTGTCACCATACAAAGATATTACATAATTTATTGACTGTATTCTCCACAAATCACCACTGTTCTTGATAGCATAGAGGATGATGTGTGAAAAATGGTCATCAACAAACTTGGGTTGAAAAGTAATTAGAAAAAGTTGGATTTTGCATGTAAAGAAGTTTTATGAATGCCTTAACCAATTTATTATGCCTATATATTCACTTTTATTAGTCAATTAAAAACTGTACCTAGGTCTATATTAGTTTCCTAGGGCTGCTGTAAAAAATTCATTACAACTTGGTGGCTTAAAACAACAGAAACTTATTTCCTCACTCTTCTAGAGGTTAGAAGTCTGAAATCAAGCTGTTGGCAGACCCATGCTCCCTCCATAGGGTCTAGGGAAGATTCTTTCCTTGCCTTTTCCCTAATTTCTGGTGGTTCCTGGCAATCCTTGGCATTGTTTGGCTTGTAGCTGCATCACTGGAATCTCTGCTTCTGTCTTCATATGGTCTCTACTATTGTGTCTCCCTCTGTATCATTGTTTGTCTCTGATAAGGACACACTCATTGGATTTAGTCCCTACTCTAATCCAGTATGATCTCATGTCAATCTTACTTTTAATTGCATATGCCATGACCGTATGTCTAAATGTCATAATCTGAGGTTCCAAGTGGACATGAATTTTGGGGTAGGGGGTCTCAGGGGTGACACCTTCAGCCTACTACAAGGTCAAAAACAGCTCTTTCAGTAATTCCGAAATAAAATTTCTAAGTGATAAGAAATCACTGTGACCCAACTCTGACGCAGAGATTGTGTTCTCCAAATAACATTTCCTAATAAAAGAACCAGGTCTCCTTGAAATAAATGACTGTTTCCAGGTTTGAGATAGTAAATAAATAAGATGTGCCTAGAGTATTTTTTTCTTAACAGAAGGCAAGGAAACTTTCAAAGCAGTGCTAGGATTCTAACAAGTCTCAAGGGCTCTACCCACCACCAGAGCCTCCAATCAAGCCTCTTAGATAGCCTCAACCACCAGAGGGCGGACAGCAGAAGCAAGAAAAACTACAATCCTGCAGCCTGTGGACCAAAAACCACAGTTACAGAAAGATAGACAACATGAAAAGGCAGAGGGCTATGTACCAGATGAAGGAACAAGAAAAAACCCCAGAAAAACAACTAAATGAAGTGGAGATAGGCAACCTTCCAGAAAAAGAATTCAGAATAATGATAGTGAAGATGATCCAGGACCTCGGAATAAGAATGGAGGCAAAGATTGAGAAGATGCAAGAAATGATTAACAAAGACCTAGAAGAATTAAAGAACAAACAAACAGAGATGACCAATACAATAACTGAAATGAAAACTACACTAGAAGGAATCAATAGCAGAATAACTGAGGCAGAAGAACGGATAAGTGATCTGGAAGACAGAATGGTGGCATTCACTGCTGCGGAACACACTAAAGAAAAAAGAATGAAAAGAAATGAAGAAAGCCTAAGAGACCTCTGGGACAACATTAAACGCAACAACATTCGCATTATAGGGGTCCCAGAAGGAGAAGAGAGACAGAAAGGACCAGGGGAAATATTTGAAGAGATTATAGTCGAAAACTTCCCTAACATGGGAAAGGAAATAGCCACCCAAGTCCAGGAAGCGCAGAGAGTCCCATACAGGATAAACCCAAGGAGAAACACGCCGAGATACATAGTAATCAAAGTGGCAAAAATTAAAGACAAAGAAAAATTATTGAAAGCAGCAAGGGAAAAACGACAAATAACATACAAGGGAACTCCCATAAGGTTAACAGCTGATTTCTCAGCAGAAACTCTGCAAGCCAGAAGGGAGTGGCATGATATACTTAAAGTGATGAAAGGGAAGAACCTACAACCAAGATTACTCTACCCGGCAAGGATCTCATTTAGATTTGATGGATAAATCAAAAGCTTTATAGACAAGCAAAAGCTAAGAGAATTCAGCACCACCAAACCAGCTCTACAGCAAATGCTAAAGGAACTTCTCTAAGTGGGAAACACAAGAGAAGAAAAGGACCTACAAAAACAAACCCCCCAAAAATTAAGAAAATGGTCATAGGAACATACATATCGGTAATTACCTTAAACATGAATGGATTAAATGCCCCAACCAAAAGACATAGACTGGCTGAATGGATACAAAAACAAGACCCATATATATGCTGTCTACAAGAGACCCACTTTAGACCTAGGGACACATACAGACTGAAAGTGAGGGGATGGAAAAAGATATTCCATGCAAATGTAAATCAAAAGAAAGCTGGAGTAGCTATACTCATATCAGATAAAATAGACTTTAAAATAAAGAATGTTACAAGAGACAAGGAAGGACACTTCATAATGATCAAGGGATCAATCTAAGAAGAAGATATAACAATTATAAATATATATGCACCCAACATAGGAGCACCTCAATACATAAGGCAACTGCTAACAGCTATAAAAGAGGAAATTGACAGTAACACAATCATAGTGGGGGACTTTAACACCTCACTTACACCAATGGACAGATCATCCAAAAAGAAAATAAATAAGGAAACAGAAGCTTTAAATGACACAATAGACCAGATAGATTTAATTGATATATATAGGGCATTCCATCCAAAAACAGCAGATTACACGTTCTTCTCAAGTGCGCACGGAACATTCTGCAGGATAGATCACATCTTGGGTCACAAATCAAGCCTCAGTAAATTTAAGAAAATTGAAATCATATCAAGCATCTTTTTTGTCCACAACGCTATGAGATTAGAAATGAATTACAGGGAAAAAAACGTAAAAAACACAAACACATGGAGGCTAAACAATACGTTACTAAATAACCAAGAGATCACTGAAGAAATCAAAGAGGAAATCAAAAAATACCTAGAGACAAATGACAATGAAAACACGATGACCGAAAACCTATGGGATGCAGCAAAAGCAGTTCTAAGAGGGAAGTTTATAGCTATACAAGCCTACCTCAAGAAACAAGAAAAATCTCAAGTAAACAATCTAACCTTACACCTAAAGAAACTAGAAAGAAGAACAAACAAAACCCAAAGTTAGCAGAAGGAAAGAAATCATAAAGATCAGAGCAGAAATAAATGAAATAGAAACAAAGAAAACAATAGCAAAGATCAATAAAACTAAAAGTTGGTTCTTTGAGAAGATAAAATTGATAAGCCATTAGCCAGACTCATCAAGAAAAAGAGGGAGAGGACTCAAATCAATAAAATCAGAAATGAAAAAGAAGTTACAACAGACACCGCAGAAATATAAAGTCATCCTAAGAGACTACTACAGGCAACTTTATACCAATAAAATGGACAACCTGGAAGAAATGGACAAATTTTTAGAAAGGTATAATCTTCCAAGACTGAACCAGGAAGAAACAGAAAATATGAACAGACCAATCACAAGTAATGAAATTGAAACTGTGATTAAAAATCTTCCAACAAACAAAAGTCCAGGACCAGATGGCTTCACAGGTGAATTCTATCAAACATTTAGAGAAGAGCTAACACCCATCCTTTTCAAACTCTTCCAAAAAATTGCAGAGGAAGGAACACTCCCAAACTCATTCTATGAGGCCACCATCACCCTGATACCAAAACCAGACAAAGACACTACAAAAAAAGAAAATTACAGACCAATATCACTGATGAATATAGAGGCAAAAATCCTCAACAAAATACTAGCAAACAGAATCCAACAACACATTAAAAGGATCA
Source organism: Balaenoptera acutorostrata (assembly GCF_949987535.1). Classification (NCBI taxonomy): domain Eukaryota; kingdom Metazoa; phylum Chordata; class Mammalia; order Artiodactyla; family Balaenopteridae; genus Balaenoptera; species Balaenoptera acutorostrata. The sequence goes on from NC_080074.1 coordinate 68,703,438, forward strand.
TATACCACGATCAAGTGGGATTTATCCCAGGGATGCAAGGATTCTTCAATATACGCAAATCAATCAATGTGATACACCATATTAACAAATTGAAGAATAAAAACCATATGATCATCTCAATAGATGCAGAAAATGCTTTTGACGAAATTCAACACCCATTTATGATAAAAACTCTTGAGAAAGTGGGCATAGAGGGAACCTACCTCAACATAATAAAGGCCATATATGACAAACCCACAGCAAACATCATTCTCAACAGTGAAAAACTGAAAGCATTTCCTCTAAGATCAGGAACGAGACAAGGATGTCCACTCTCACAACTATTATTCAACATAGTTCTGGAAGTGCTAGCCACGGCAATCAGAGAAGAAAAAGAAATAAAAGGAATACAAATTGGAAAAGAAGAAGTAAAACTGTCACTGTTTGCGGATGACATGATACTATACATAGAGAATCCTAAAACTGCCACCAGAAAACTGCTAGAGCTAATTAATGAATATGGTAAAGTTGCAGGATACAAAATTAACGCACAGAAATCGCTTGCATTCCTATACACTGATGATGAAAGAGCTGAAAGAGAAATTATGGAAACACTCCCATTTACCATTGCAACATAAAGAATAAAATACCTAGGAATAAACCTACCTAGGGAGACAAAAGACCTGTATGCAGAAAACCATAAGACACTGATGAAAGAAATTAAAGATGATACCAACAGATGGAGATATACCATGTTCTTGGATTGGAAGAATCAACATTGTGAAAATGACTATACTACCCAAAGCAATCTACAGATTCAGTGCAATCCCTATCAAATTACCTATGGCATTTTTTACAGAGCTAGAACAAATCATCTTAAAATTTGTATGGAGACACAAAAGACCCCGAATAGCCAAAGCAGTCTTGAGGGAAAAAAACGGAGCTGGAGGAATCAGACTCCCTGACTTCAGACTATACTACAAAGCTACAGTAATCAAGACAATATGGTACTGGCACAAAAACAGAAACATAGATCAATGGAACAAGATAGAAAGCCCAGAGATTAACCCACGAACCTATGGTCAACTAATCTATGACAAAGGAGGCAAAGATATACAATGGAGAAAAGACAGTCTCTTCAATAAGTGGTGCTGGGAAAACTGGACAGCTACATGTAAAAGAATGAAATTAGAATACTCCCTAACACCATACACAAAAATAAACTCAAAATGGATTAGAGACCTAAATATAAGACTGGACACTATAAAACTCTTAGAGGAAAACATAGGCAGAACACTCCATGACATAAATCACAGCAAGATCTTTTTTGATCCACCTCCTAGAGAAATGGAAATATAAACAAAAATAAACAAATGGGACCTAATGAAACTTCAAAGCTTTTGCACAGCAAAGGAAACCATAAACAAGAGGAAAAGACAACCCTCAGAATGGGAGAAAATATTTGCAAATGAATCAACAGACAAAGGATTAATCTCCAAAATATATAAACAGCTCATTCAGCTCAATATTAAAGAAACAAACAACCCAGTCCAAAAATGGGCAGAAGACCTAAATAGACATTTCTCCAAAGAAGACATACAGATGGCCACAAAGCACATGAAAACATGCTCAACATCCCTAATTATTAGAGAAATGCAAATTAAAACTACAGTGAGGTATCACCTCACACCAGTTAGAATGGGCATCATCCGAAAATCTACAAACAACAAATGCTGGAGAGGGTGTGGAGAAAAGGGAACCCTCTTGCACTGTTGGTGGGAATGTAAATTGATACAGCCACTATGGAGAACAATATGGAGGTTCCTTAAAAAACTAAAAATAGGGCTTCCCTGGTGGCGCAGTGGTTGAGAATCCGCCTGCCAATGCAGGGGACACGGGTTCGAGCCCTGGTCTGGGAAGATCCCACATACCACAGAGCGGCTGGGCCAGTGAGCCACAATTACTGAGCCTGCGCGTCTGGAGCCTGTGCTCCGCAACAAGAGAGCCCGCGATAGTGAGAGGCCCGTGCACCGCGATGAAGAGCGGTCCCCGCACCGCGATGAAGAGTGGCCCCCACTTGCCGCAACTAGAGAAAGCCCTCGCACGAACCGAAGACCCAACACAGCCAAAAATAAATAAATAAGTAAATAAAGTAGCTATAAAAAAAAATTAAAAAAAAAAAAAAAAAAAACTAAAAATAGAATTACCATATGACCCAGCAATCCCACTACTGGGCATATACCCAGAGAAAACGATAATTCAAAAAGACACATGCACCCGAATGTTCATTGCAGCACTATTTACAATAGCCAGGTCATGGAAGCAACCTAAATGCCCATCAACAGACGAGTGGTTAAAGAAGGTGTGGTACATATATACAATGGAATATTACTCAGCCATAAAAAGGAACGAAATTGAGTCATTTGTTGAGAAGTGGATGGATCTAGAGACTGTCATACAGAGTGAAGTAAGTCAGAAAGAGAAAAACAAATATCGTATATTAATGCATGTATGTGGAACCTAGAAAAATGGTACAGATGATCCGGTTTGCAGGGCAGAAGTTGAGACACAGATGTAGAGAATGGACATATGGACACCAAGGGGGGAAAACTGCGGTGGGGTGGGGATGGTGGTGTGCTGAATTGGGCGATTGGGATTGACATGTATACACTGATGTGTATAAAATTGATGCCTAATAAGAACCTGCAGTATAAAAAAACAAACAAAACAACTAATACTAAACTTTCATTGGGTTATTTGTATGGAAATATGTTAATATAAATGTTTCAGACATTACATGAAATTTCTAAAAATCTTGTATTTGTATGGAAATATGTTAATATAAATGTTTCAGACATTACATGAAATTTCTAAAAATCTTAAAAAAAAAAAAAAAAGTCTCAAGAATCAACTAGATTGGGCTCCCTCTAGCCAAAAATGGAACGATCTGAGCATGAAGAGGATAATAACTTCAGTAACTGTCAAGGACAGTTATTGAAACCTGTCAGATATGTTTAAGTTCATGAGTTCATCATGCTACCTTATAAGTAAACAAACACAAATTGGTCTATTTTAGAGGATGCTAGGAAGTTAACTCATTTTTAAAACCAATATATGAAAGGAAAGATACAAGCATCTACCTTGCCTTTTGTATATAAACTGTACATCAAGGTAATTGAACAGGTAGTAAACGAAAGTTTATTTTTTATGGAAATAGTTCTGCAACTAATTGAAGATTATGGAATTCGAAGATCAGCATTTTGTAAACTTTAATGAATTAATAGTTCTAGGCAGTGATCAGCAATGGCTGTTAGCATCCTAAGAGACAGCCAAACATTAAACATTTCCTTACGGAAGTACGTAACTACATATATGCAGTAGTGTGCCAAAGAAAAGAAAAGAAAAAAGAAACCCAAAAAACAGAAACCTGCATCTGATTAAGAAATCTAACTACTAATTTATAAGACATACAAGAGACAGAGATGCATGTTAAGTGACAAGAAGGAGATGCAATCAACAAAATGTAGATCACAGACAAATGACCTCGTTTCTTTTGTCAAAAAGTTCCAAGGAGTTTAAAAGTGGGAGAGGGAACCTGTAGATTAAAAGAGACAAAAGAAAGATTCAACTAGTCACAGTTGGATTATTTGGATCCTTATTGTGACATGTTGTAAAAAGAAAGTAAAATATATATATATATATATAAAACTTTAAGGACAGTTGGGGAAAGTTGAACTTCAGGTGTTTGGTATTGAGCTATTGGAGGATTTTTGTTTACTTGTAATAATGGTATTAATGTTATTTTTTTCCCCAAAGAACACTTATATTTTAAAGTTAGTTATTTACTGAAGTAGTTGTGCATTAAAATGATATGCTGTCTAAAATTTGTTTCAAAATGACTTGAGAAGGTGGTAGATAAATTAACAGTGGATGTGAATTAATAATTGTGGAGGCGGGGATATGGGTATGATGGAGTTTCATTATGCTATTTGCTCTATTTTGTGTTTGTTTGAAATTTTCTGTAATTAAAAAAAATGTACTATGAGAATTTAATTGGCCATTTTCCCCTGATAGTGGTGCATAAAATAATTCAAGTTCTTAGAGTTAACTTCAATGAAATAAAGTATATTAGCTTGTTTTGCGGCTTTTTTTTCTAGTAAGATTTTAAGTTGTGAATAGTTGTGTTTTCTGTATGGCATTTTCCAGGGTATCATACAAAGTGGTAATGGTAATTAAGTACTTAGTATTTGATTGTCCTTGGCTGTAGCTACCTGATGATAAAAGGTAACTGATCTATGCCTGTAACAGACAGCAAACAGACTTCAGAAAGCTTCAGTATAAAAAGATGCGTGAAAATAAAAGACAGTTTTAGGAAAGTAGTTTTCTCTTGAAGGCAAAGAGACTGAAACAAAGATTAATATAAAAGTAAAATAACTGAATGTTAACAGTTAAATCTGCCCTGTAGGTGTCATTTTTTGTACTTTATGGAATGTTCAAAATCGTTCATAATTATAAACTTTAAAACAATTTTAAAAGGCTGAATATCTTGGCCAAGATCACACAGTTGGAGCAGACAGAATTTGATCCAGTCTTCTGACTCTATGTCTAATGCCTCTTCCCACTGCAGACTAATGCTAAAGTATGATATTATTAATGTTACCTTAAGCCTCTCACTTTGTGGTTGTCTACAAGCTTTATAACTCAAATTATCGCCTTTTTCTAATGGCTCGATATAAATAGCAGACTGCTCCCTACTGAACAGATCAATTAACTTTGTAATTAACTTTGATTATTTTGTGTTTCCTTTCATAAATGTAATAGAGAACAGGTTTTGTTTTTGTTTTTGTTTTTTTTCAGGCTAAAGTTTATAAATCATAACTATAGGAATAGAACCTTTAAGGGTTTTAACCTTTAATTTTCACATTGAGATTTCTTAGATATCATTTATTAACAAACTGCCTCATTAGAAGACTAAGAGAATCTGTAAAGTTACTTGTAATTGTCTCAAAGTTTAGAGGCAATAATGAACCTATCATGCAAAAGAGAAGCAACCTTGGACTCTTAAATGTAGGCATTTGATGACTGAGCAAGGAACTAAGATGAAAGTTAAGGTGAAGGTAGAGTTAGTGGGAAGTTGTGCAAATTAAGAACATTTTTATGTGTTTACCTAGTTAGACTGAGCAGGAACCATGGTGCCCAAAGGATAATTTAAATTTATTTTTATGAAAGAACTTCTTGAGAAAATATTATCTGTCTTTTTATGACTGCTTGGCTAGATTTCAGAAGCAATGCGGTTTAGTGTCTTTAATTTTTTCAAGTTTTTCAAAGTGGGAAGGGGTTCTTCTTTGAACATTCGTTTGTTACTTTCTCCCTTAATTTATTATCTTTATATTATACAAACTCAAACTAATGTATAGAGTGTATGAAATTGTGAAGTTCTTTTATCTGGATTAGAAATTATTAGTATAACATTAGTTAAAACTTCAGCAGGCCTAATAGATAATTTTACTGGAAGTTGAGCCACTTGGGTTTTGTACTAGTTTTTCTGTTAAATCATCTGTGGCTCTAATAAAATTATATAAACTGTTTAATTTACTTTCTTCATTTAATGAAGATGGTGTTGCCTCACTGGAGGTATTGTGAAAGATTAGACAGCATACCTTTTGGAGAATTTGTTAAGAAAATATCATTTTCATTCTTCAGTCATACTAGATAACTGAGTTGCCATACTTTTTTTTTTTAACATCTTTATTGGAGTATAATTGCTTTACAATGGTGTGTTAGTTTCTGCTTTATAACAAAGTGAATCAGCTATACATATACATATATCCCCATATCTCCTCCCTCTTGCGTCTCCCTCCCATCCTCCGTACATACTTCTTTTTAAATTTAAACTCCTTTATGTACTTTGTTCTTGGAATGAACATAATAATCTTTGGTTTGGGCTAATACTTTATAATTGATGTAGTTTATAAAAAGTATCCCCTTTTAAGGCATTTCTTAATGGAGTACTTCCTTAGGTACATGCTAGATCCATTTAATTATGGCTCTATTAATTTGGAATCAATTAATCAAACTTTAATTGGGTGCCTGCCAAGTACTAGGCTCTAAGCTCAGAGCCTTTGTTATACTGGTTTGTATTGTAGAAAAAGATGTTGTCATGAAACATCTTTTGGGATACACTGAATTCAAAAAAATAAGATAAGCTTCCAGTTAAGCGTAACAGATTGAGCACCTGTTTAATTCTCTTATCCCTCCTAGAACCCTATGGAAATGACCATAAAGGAATGAAAAGAAAATAAAAATTTAAAGCCAAAAAGATAAGAGAACTAGAGAGAAGGGACAGCAGATAAGAGATGTCCATAAAATAGAAGCTTGAAAATGGTTGTTTGAGGTGAATGGTAAATTGTCTTAGCAGAAAGCTGAAGCCCAAACCTTTCATGGAGAGAGTAGGGTTAAGAATCAAATCAGTTCACGTACCATAGACCCTTAGTCTTGGGTCTGGGGGCCTCTATTATCTCTGAAAGCAGGTATATGCGGTTGTGCTGAAAAACAGAATTGGTTAAATTTTTTTAAAGGAGCAGTTTATCCTGCAGATTTCTGGCCAGTGTAGGGGAAGGAGTCTATGCAGGCAAAGACTGGAGGCTTACTCTCTAGAATGAGTGGTTGAATCAGATTAAACTGTAGCACAAATGAGGGTAGAGGAAACAACAGAGTAAAGAAAAGGAAATTAAGTCAGATGTTGAGACCTCTAGTTCCCTACCCATGATCATTTCCCAAAGCACTTGCAATCTTGCTTGTTCCGAAAGTAGGAGATAGAAGGTATCTTCCAGGATACTGTCTTGCCTAAAAGACTTGGAGATACTGCCATTTGGGTGTCTCTGAATGAAATAGCCAGATCTGTGCTTGATCACCTTACAGTGAAAGCCATTGAAAGGCACTGACCACCCATCCACCTCATCTTCAATCAGTATTTTAGTGTCCCGCAAACAATCAAGAATCACCAGAGATTTCAGGGAACCTCCAATATAATAGAGATCAATAAAGAGACAAAGGAAAGGAACCTGATACAAACCCAGTGCTGGGAAACAGGGAACTACTTGAAAATTAATATCCTCAGAGATAAGAGAAGGGATATTTCATCAATGAAACAAGAAAACACTAGGACCACCACAGCAACAGTCAGCTCTACCCACCACCGGAGCCTCCCATCAAGCCTCTTAGATAGCCTCAACCACCAGAGGGCAGACAGCAGAGGCAAGAAAAACTATAATCCTGCAGCCTGTGGAACAAAAACCACATTCACAGAAAGACAGACAAGATGAAAAGGCAGAGGGCTACATACCAGATGAAGGAACAAGATAAAACCCCAGAAAAATAACTAAATGAAGTGAAGATAGGCAACCTTCCAGAAAAAGAATTCAGAATAATGATAGTGAAGATGATCCAGGACCTCGGAATAAGAATGGAGGCAAAGATTGAGAAGATGCAAGACATGTTTAACAAAGACTCAGAAGAATTATAGAACAGACAAACAGAGATGAACAATACAATAACTGAAATGAAAACTACACTGGAAGGAATCAATAGCAGAATAACTGAGGCAGAAGAACGGATAAGTGACCTGGAAGACAGAATGGTGGAATTCACTGCTGTGGAACAGACTAAAGAAAAAAGAATGAAAAGAAATGAAGACAGCCTAAGAGACGTCTGGGACAACATTAAACGCAACAACATTCGCATTATAGGGGTCCCAGAAGGAGAAGAGAGAGAGAAAGGACCAGGGAAAATATTTGAAGAGATTATAGTCAAAAACTTCCCTAACATGGGAAAGGAAATAGCCAACCAAGTCCAGGAAGCACAGCGAGTCCCATACAGGATAAACCCAAGGAGAAACACGCCAAGACGCATAGTAATCAAAGTGGCAAAAATTAAAGACAAAGAAAAATTATTGAAAGCAGCAAGGGGAAAACGACAAATAACATACAAGGGAACTCCCATAAGGTTAACGGCTGATTTCTCAGCAGAAACTCTACAAGCCAAAAGGGAGTGGCATGATATACTTAAAGTGATGAAAGGGAAGAACCTACAACCAAGATTACTCTACCCGGCAAGGATCTCATTTAGATTTGATGGATAAATCAAAAGCTTTACAGACAAGCAAAAGCTAAGAGAATTCAGCACCACCAAACCAGCTCTACAACAAATGCTAAAGGAACTTCTCTAAGTGGGAAACACAAGAGAAGAAAAGGACCTACAAAAACAAACCCCCCAAAAATTAAGAAAATGGTCATAGGAACATACATATCGATAATTACCTTAAACGTGAATGGATTAAATGCTCCAACCAAAAGACACAGGCTCGCTGAATGGTTACAAAAACAAGACCCATATATGTGCTGTCTACAAGAGACCCACTTCAGACCTAGGGACACATACAGACTGAAAGTGAGGGGATGGAAAAAGATATTCCATGCAAATGGAAATCAAAAGAAAGCTGTAGTAGCTATGCTCATATCAGATAAAACAGAATTTAAAATAATGTTACAAGAGACAAGGAAGGACACTACATAATGATCAAGGGATGAATCCAAGAAGAAGATATAATAATTATAAATATATATGCATCCAACATAGGAGCACCTCAATACATAAGGCAACTGCTAACAGCTATAAAAGAGGAAATCGAGGGCTTCCCTGGTTGGCGCAGTGGTTGAGAATCTGCCTGCTAATGCAGGGGATATGGGTTCGAGCCCTGGTCTGGGGAGATCCCACATGCCGCGGAGCAACTGGGCCCGTGAGCCACAATTACTGAGCCTGCGTGTCTGGAGCCTGTGCTCTGCAACAAGAGAGGCCGCGATAGTGGGAGGTCCGCACACCGCGATGAAGAGTGGCCCCCACTTGCCACAACTAGAGAAAGCCCTCGCACAGAAACGAAGACCCAACACAGCCATAAATAAATAAATAAATTTAAAAAAAAAAAGAGGAAATCGACAGTAACACAGTAATAGTGGGGGACTTTACCACCTCACTTACACCAATGGACAGATCATCCAAAATGAAAATAAGGAAACAGAAGCTTTAAATGACACAATAGACCAGATAGATTTAATTGATATTTATAGGACATTCCATCCAAAAACAGCAGATTACACTTTCTTCTCAAGTGCGCATGGAACATTCTCCAAGATCACATCTTGGGTCACAAATCAAGCCTCAGTAAATTTAAGAAAATCGAAATCATATCAAGCATCTTTTCTGACCACAACACTATGAGATTAGAAATAAATTACAGGGAAAAAAACGTAAAAAACACAAACACATGGAGGCTAAACAATATGTTACTAAATAACCAAGAGATCACTGAAGAAATCAAATAGGAAATCAAAAAATACCTAGAGACAAATGACAATGAACACATGACGATCCAAAACCTATGGGATGCAGCAAAAGCAGTTCTAAGAGGGAAGTTTATAGCTATACAAGCCTACCTCAAGAAACAAGCAAAATCTCAAGTAAACAATCTAACCTTACACCTAAAGGAACTAGAGAAAGAAGAACAAACAAAACCAAAGTTAGCAGAAGGAAAGAAATCATAAAGATCAGAGTGGAAATAAGTGAAATAGAAACAAAGAAAACAGTAGCAAAGATCAATAAAACTAAAAGCTGGTTCTTTGAGAAGATAAAAAAAATTGATAAGCCATTAGCCAGACTCATCAAGAAAAAGAGGGACAGGACTCAAATCAATAAAATTAGAAATGAAAAAGGAGAAGTTACAGCAGACACCGCAGAGATACAAAACATCCTAAGAGACTACTACAAGCAACTCTATGCCAATAAAATGGCCAACCTGGAAGAAATGGACAAATTCTTAGAAAGATATAACCTTCCAAGACTGAACCAGGAAGAAACAGAAAATATGAACAGACCAATCACAAGTAATGAAATTGAAACTGTGATTAAATATCTTCCAACAAACAAAAGTCCAGGACCAGATGACTTCACAGGTGAATTCTATCAAACATTTAGAGAAGAGCTAACAGCCATCCTTCCCAAACTCTTCCAAAAAATTGCAGAGGAAGGAACACTCCCAAACTCATTCTGTGAGGCCACCATCACCCTGATACCAAAACCAGACAAAGACACTACAAAAAAAGAAAATTACAGACCAATATCACTGATGAATATAGATGCAAAAATCCTCAACAAAATACTAGCAAACAGAATCCAACAACACATTAAAAGGATCATATACCACGATCAAGTGGGATTTATCCCAGGGATGCAAGGATTCTTCAATATACGCAAATCAATCAATGTGATACACCATATTAACAAATTGAAGAATAAAAACCATATTATCATCTCAATAGATGCAGAAAATGCTTTTGACAAAATTCAACACCCATTTATGATAAAAACTCTCCAGAAAGTGGGCATAGAGGGAACTTTCCTCAACATAATAAAGGCCATATACGACAAACCCACAGCAAACATCATTCTCAACGGTGAAAAACTGAAAGCATTTCCTCTAAGATCAGGAACGAGACAAGGATGTCCACTCTCACAACTATTATTCAACATAGTTCTGGAAGTCCTAGCCACAGCAATCAGAGAAGAAAAAGAAATAAAAGGAATACAAATTGGAAAAGAAGCAGTAAAACTGTCACTGTTTGCAGATGACATGATACTATACATAGAGAATCCTAAAACTGCCACCAGAAAACTGCTAGAGCTAATTAATGAATATGGTAAAGTTGCAGGATACAAAATTAATGCACAGAAATCTCTTGCATTCCTATACACGAATGATGAAAAATCTGAAAGAGAAATTATGGAAACACTCCCATTTACCATTGCAACAAAAAGAATAAAATACCTAGGAATAAACCTACCTAGAGAGACAAAAGACCTGTATGCAGAAAACTATAAGACACTGATGAAAGAAATTAAAGATGATACCAACAGATGGAGAGATATACCATGTTCTTGGATTGGAAGAATCAACATTGTGAAAATGACTATACTACCCAAAGCAATCTACAGATACAATGCAATCCCTATCAAATTACCAATGGCATTTTTTACGGAGCTAAAACAAATCATCTTAAAATTTGTATGGAGACACAAAAGACCCCAAATAGCCAAAGCAGTCTTGAGGGAAAAAAACGGAGCTGGAGGAATCAGACTCCTGACTTCAGACTATACTACAAAGCTACAGTAATCAAGACAATATGGTACTGGCATAAAAACAGAAACATACATAATGGAACAAGATAGAAAGCCCAGAGGTAAACCCATGCACCTATGGTCAACTAATCTATGACAAAGGAGGCAAAGATATACAATGGAGAAACGACAAGTCTCTTCAATAAGTGGTGCTGGGAAAACTGGACAGCTACATGTAAAACAATGAAATTAGAACACTCCCTAACATCATACACAAAAATAAACTCAAAATGGATTTGAGACCTAAATGTAAGACCGGACACTATAAAACTCTTAGTGGAAAACATAGGAAGAACACTCTTTGACATCAATCACAGCAAGATCTTTTTTGATCTACCTCCTAGAGTAATGGAAATAAAAAGAAAAACAAACAAATGGGACCTAATGAAACTTCAAAGCTTTTGCACAGCAAAGGAAACCATAAACAAGACGAAAAGACAACCCTCAGAATGGGAGAAAATATTTGCAAACGAATCAACGGACAAAGGATTAATCTCCAAAATATATAAACAGCTCATTCAGCTCAATATTAAAGAAACAAACAACCCAGTCCAAAAATGGGCACTAGACCTAAATAGACAGTTCTCCAAGGAAGACATACAGATGGCCAAGAAGCACATGGAAAGATGCTCAGCATCACTAATTATTAGAGAAATGCAAATCAAAAGTACAATGAGGTATCACCTCACACCAGTTAGAATGGGCATCATCAGAAAATCTACAAACAAGAAATGCTGGAGAGGGTGTGGAGAAAAGGGAACCCTCTTGCACTGTTGGTGGGAATGTAAATTGATACAACCACTATGGAGAACAGTATGGAGGTTCCTTATAAAACTAAAAATAGATTTACCATATGATCCAGCAATCCCACTACTGGGCATATACCCAGAGAAAACCATAATTCAAAAAGACACATGCATCCCAATGTTCATTTCAGCACTATTTACAATAGCCAGGTCATGGAAGCAACCTCAATGCCCAATGACAGACGAGTGGTTAAAGAAGGGGTGGTACATATATACAATGGAATATTACTCAGCCATAAAAAGGAACGAAATTGAGTCATTTGCTGAGACTTGGATAGATCTAGAGACTGTCATCCAGAGTGAAGTAAGTCAGAAAGAGAAAAACAAATATCGTATATTAACGCATGTATGTGGAACCCAGAAAAATGGTACAGATGATCCGGTTTGCAGGGCAGAAGTTGAGACACAGATGTAGAGGACAGACATATTGACATCAAGGGGGGAAAACTGCGGTGGGGTGGGGATGGTGGTGTGCTGAATTGGGCGATTGGAATTGACATGTATACACAGATGTGTATAAAATTGATGACTAACAAGAACGTGCAGTATAAAAAAAAACAACTAATACTAAACTTTCATTGGGTTATTTGTATGGAAATATGTTTATATAAATGTTTCAAACGTAACATGTAATTTCTAACAATCTCAAAAAAAAAGACTAAAAAAAGAAAACTTTTGGAAATTAAGAGTATTATAGTAGATGTTTAAAATATTGAACAGAAGTGGAAGGTGAGCTTAGAAACCTCAGAAAGTGGGACAAAAGTCAAAGAGGTGATAGGGTATTAGTTCATGAGGTTTCAGTACCGAGTACTAAAATTCCAGAAAGGAAAAATAAAAGGAAGAAAGTTATCAAGAAAAATACAACAAAAGAAAATTTCCCAGAATAGTAGAGTATGAGTATCCAGATAATTAACCTAATACCTAGTAAATGAGGAAAGAACTACACTTAAGTGCTTTATAAAATCCTAGAACTCTGCATATAACAATATTTGAAGAGCTTCTAGAGAGAGAAAATAGACAATGTGTAAAAGAATGTTGTCAACAACAATAGATGGAGCAGTGGAGCACTGCCTTGAAATTTCTGGGGAAAACAATTACTAACCTAGAAAATTCTGTACACTACCAAACCATCAGTCAAGTGTTAGGGCAAAATAAAGACATTCTCAAATACATAAGAGCTCAAAAATTCATTCTCACACATCCTCTCTCATAGTTATACTGGAGAATATGTATGTGTCACTTAATGAGAAAGTAAACAAAGGAACAATGTGAGATTCAGAAAATGAGTTCCTAAAAGAAACAGAGAAAGGAGAAAAAAAAATAAGAAAATGAGTTTCGACCCAGGAAAAGAGGGGATCGTGACGATGATAGAGGACAGTCTCAGAATGACGGTTGAACAGCAGCTTTTAGAGAGTTAATCAGTTCAGATTGGAGCAAGACAAAACAAGAGTATTTCCAGGAGAGTGGGGAGCAAACTTGATGGATGAATTGATGTATTTGAGTGTATTAAGAGGAGATTTATACTTTTGTTGTAGAGTTAGCCAAGTTAATGATAGATAATATATTGAAGAAAAAAGAAAACAAAGCAGTCATTATCCCTAGGAGAAGCAAGAAGTTGTGCAAGAAAAGTAATCATAATTCAGTGCATGGTTCAGCTGAGGATGTCTATATAGTTATAATTATGTAATATTGCTTATGTCAAATGTTGATATATCAAAAGAACATTAAGGTAGAGGAGCAAAAAGTCTTTATCTTCTATAGAAAAAAAATTGGAAAATATCTGAAACCAAAAAAATCAAGGTAGAGTAGTATAAGCATATTATTTAGAAATAAAGACGTAAATATGAGAGGAAACAGCTAAAGGATTTGATGAGTGCTTTGGTGGAGCTGAAATCAGGAGTGGGGATTGCTGTAGTTTTTTTTTTTTTAAATAAGTCTAGAAATGCTGTTTGACTTCTTAAAGTATGTACATTCATTACTTTGATAAAAATTAAATAAAAAGATGTATCACTGCTGCCCAAAGGATAGATTAGTAGAATGAACTTGTGAAATGGTCTCTAGGAAACCACAGTTTAGACAAATCCACCATTGGAGCTGCTCATAATCACCTGAGAATTACCCAGAAATATGTGAAATAGCTTTTGGATAAGATTTTCATACTTAGCATTGGCCAGAAAACTAACAGTTCTTCCCACAGAGAGCATTTCATCTGTGGTGGCTTCTTGACATAGGCTTCCAAGTGAAGGAATGCTGTGTAAACAGTACGTACTTATTCAGTATTGAGTGAATGAAACCTGAATGAGAACAACTTAGCATCCTTTGGACATAAAAAATACTGTGTAGCTACAACACAGCAATTCTCGGTCTAGTTGAAGGAAATTGTTATTTCTAAGAATGTGTCTGGGTACCTATCACATTTTTATTCCTGGCTTCTTTAACCACTTAAAAAAATCAGTTATCATCTTTTAAATATACATCAAAGGGTAGGAAAATAAGTTCCTGGAACTCAGCCAGCACCCCTCTCCCCAGCATGAAATTTCATTTGTTACAACAGTTCTGGGTGGGACATGTGTGAAGGATGGATAACAGCATGAAACCATACAGCTGTTGTACAGTAACTTAAAAGGAAATTAGTATGTTATTAAGTAGAAAGTAGGCTGTTACCAACTGGACTGACAGAAGAAACCCAAAATACTTACAATCTTGCAGTGGCAGGAAACAGGCCTCCCAGTTAGTCAGGTTGATTTATTTTGAACAAAGTTAGTAGGGCCTTTGTGAGACAAGCTTGGCTGGAGATTGAAAGACCAGTTGTCGATTGTACTGTAAACTTTTCCCAGAGTTCTGAGGAGAGAGCAGTGGCAGTACCAGCAGCAGTTTATTGCAGACAAGTGTATTGATAGGTAGAGATGACTAATAACATAGGCTTGATGATAAAGAAAAACCAAGAGCAGTAATCTATAAAGATGTTAACCCAGTTTTTGTGGTTAGCAGAAACTATTCGTCCTTTATCTTCCTTAACCTAGAAGTATGTATCCATAGAAATAAATTTTCAGATGGGACAGGTAAAACCAAAAAATAAGTCGTAAGCAGTACAACCAAAAACGTTGCTATAGCAGAAAGCTGTTTTAATCAACACTTCTACTTTTCCTAATTCTATAAAGTTTGAGGAGGAAGGGGGAGGGTACTTAATTGAAGTTGGTGACTGTGGCCAAATGGTAATTCATGGTTGACAAGGGCTGATGGCCCCAGTTCCCCTGGTCAGCTTCTACTTGAGGTGAGTTAACAGTACCTCTTGTTTAGGTCATAACTTGAAAGGACATATATTAAGTTCATTATTTATATTAAATAATTTGACTTCTTTTATATGCTTTTTATTATAAGATGGTTTAAGTTTGCACATGGTGCCAGAAAATATTGACTAGAATTTTAGTACTTAAAATGCTCCGAGCATAGCAATTTTACATGCTTCACTGGTTTTCTGTATTGTGGCCTCTTATATTTTCCTTTTGTCTGTGGCTTAACAAGATAAAATTAGCATTTTAAAAAATTATATAAATGCAAGTACTGTTATTTTGAATATAACTTTTCTACACATTTCAACCTTCTCTTGTCAATATGCCAGTATTAATACTTGTTTAAAACCTTTTAAAATAAAAATTAAGGGAAGATCTTTTTGTGTCTTTGTACAGGAAACTCTAAATACAGTGAAATGGGAGGAAAAGAAAATGCAATAATAAAGACAAATAAGGTTTGTTGAAATAAAGAAAAATATTTTTCTTAGATAATAATAGTTTATTATTGTTTTGGTACATAACTCTAGTGCCTCAGGTATATCAAAATATTTAAATATAACTATTGGGTGGGCCAAAAAGTTCGTTCGAGTTTTTCAGTTAAGATTTAACAGAAAAACCTAAATGAACTTTTTGGCTAGCCCAGTATTACCTACCTATTATGGAAAGATTTTGTTTGCTGTAACACCAACCTCTCTTTACTTTTCTAGCCTCAAAGATCAAATCCGTGTACAAATCAGTGCTTCAGAAATTTTTTCTCCAGTATCTTCTCTTCTAGTAGTCACACTGGAGAATCTTCTTTTACCTGTACAGCTTACCGGTTAGTATTTTTTGCTTTTAATTTATGCTTTTTATATTTGATATTTTAATTATTATAGTTAACTTCTGGTAGAAATTTAAACTTGGCTCAACAAACATTATGAAAGCACCTTGTTTTATGTTTTTGTTTCTTTTGGCAAATAAACAAAGGGAAACCTGTTACTTTGTGACCCTCTATTATGCAGTGACTGCCTATGCTAGTGGTCTTCCTTTTCATTAATAATAAATTAAGTTGTTCTACACAAGGTTTTTATGTGATAGAGAAGTAGACTAGTTGTTAAATGATGAGGGAAGTAACTAATAAAGCAGAACACTTTCAGAGTAGACTCAGTCATCTTTGAATCCTTAGTAACTGGCATTATAGATACTGAGTAGATATTTGTGGAATTGGAAGATTAAGTTGGGGTTTTAAAATCACATGGAATTGGTTGAATGAACAAGACAGATTAAGATTGTGATTTAATTTTAGAGGCTGGCAAGGTACCAAAGAAAACAATTACATCTGAGTAGCCTTTTGAAAAACTGAAGTGTACCCATTTTTGGTTACAAAAATAACCATGCCTTCCTTTATTTTCTTCTTTTGTCTTATGCTTAGTTTCAGATGGCAAACTATTGCACCTAGAATTTTGGCTGGAACTGCTTGCTGCAACTTTGGTTCATGGGATAGAAGTAGTGTTGCTCTTTTCTCTCAATAATAAGGATATTAGTCTGAATTGACTTTTTAATTCTGTCACTTAAGATAGAAATTCAAGTGTTATTTTTATGAATCAGATTAGTACAATTTAGATTTATAATATAAAAATTTTAGTTTAGGAATGAGTTCATTTTGAAAGTGTTTAAATAGAAAAAGGTTCTTTTTTTAAAAAATGTGATTTATAATGCTAGGTATAAAAACTTCTGCTATTTATGGTATAACCCAGTTGTTATTCTGAACTTAAATATTTGGAATTCTGATGAGGGTCTAAAATTTATCTTTTAGTACAGAATTTATAGAAGTCAATGAAATCAGTGCATTGATTAGGCAGAAGAGACAGGAACTGGAATTGTCATGGTTTCCTGATACATTACCTGGAATTGGAAGGTAAAAAAAAATTGTTTACTAAAGTGTCTACATGCTAACATGTGCATAAGATATCATTAATAAGGCATAGAGGTATCTTATTCAATAGGTATGTTTCTAAGAAAGTTTTGTTTAATTCAACTTTGGTGTTTCAGATGCCTAATGAAAAGCCCTTATTTAAAGAACTCCTTGAAAAGTAAAGAATATTTTATTTATTTGTTTAATAAATGTAGATATTTGATTACTTTAACAGGGAGAGCACCCAAATGATAAGATTCATTATTAGTAATAGCATTCAGGTCTTCCATCCTTCTTCTATCTTTTCCTCCATTCCAATCTTCCCTGTGTGCTATTAGCTAAAGCACTGATTTTATCATGACACTTCCCATCTCCACAGTGTTATTCTAAATAACTACTTGATCAAGTCCCTACTTTGCCCTGGCATTCATGACTTTCTATAATCTAGCCCTTTCTTTCCTAGTTTATTCTGAAGCTATTAACACATCGGTAGGTACACGATGTATGCTTAAATCAGGCTCCTATGTAAAGACCAAGTTCCTTGCCAGAGTTTTACATTCATTCCTGTAACATACTTTAACTTTTATATATCACTGTAATACAGTTCTGCAAAGGGCCTTCACCCTCTAGGAATAACAATGGAACATAAGTAAAATTAGTCCAGATATGTATAATATGAAACCTTTTCTTAGAGCTGTTTTTTTTGTACATGTGCAAGTTGCACATTGTTTTTCAAGCTTCTTTCCTCCTACTCCAGAATCTCACCTTAGACTGGGTGAGATAGTCTTTTGTTAGGAGACCTGACTGAACAAAATATGAATCAGAGTAGGAAGAAGCTGAGGGTGGATTGGTTGTAAATGAAGAAACTTTGGGGTCTTAGCAGGTCCATAGAGACCCTGGGAACCTTGAAGAGCCATCATCCTCAGATTGAGGAATTTTAGGATATAACAGCAATAGAAATCAGGTGTTTTTTTCCTTTTTAAAAATGTATTTATTTTGATGTTTTTGGCCTTGATATATGCTGTAAAAACATAAAGAAGTCTAATAAAAAATGTGATAAACATCCATGATGGTTATCACATTCAAAATTCAAGTGATGTAGTTTTACTTTCAGTTTTTGTTACTTTTTTTAAATTTATGGACTGATTCCCCTTTGACCTTGATAATTTCTTTAAAACCTGATTTGATTAACTCGACTAAATTATCTCTTTGGTTGCCTGGAAGTGGAGGGGGGCTGGTGCAAGGGGCATGAAGGAGCTTTGTGGGATGGCGGAAATGTTCTATTTCTTGTTTGGTGTGGAGGTTATACAGGTATATACATTGGTCAAAAGTCATCACACTGTGCACTTAAAATCTGTGCATTTCATTTGTGTATTTTATTTATCTGCATTTTATTATCCAAATTTATTATTTTTCAGAGTGGTGGGAAAAAAAGGCTAAAAAAATTTTTGACAAAGTATTGCATTAACTTATTTAAACAAGAAACAACTGTTATGTATTAAGTTGCCTTTGATCTCCCTTTGCTATTAATTTAGCGAAAAACATGCTTTTAAAAGGTTTTTTGTTTTGTTTTTGTTTTTTGCAGCCAGTTGGTAGCCATCTTTGAACAATGAGTAACCTTGAGCTTACATTTTCAGCTATTTGGCAAAAAATAATTTAAGCACTCTGTATTTTAATGTTGCTAACCTGATTTGGAAAATTAGTACCTTTAAATTGCTGGTTTAATTTTTATACCATTTAAACAAAAATGTCTTTATTTTGTTTTGAATTTTCAGAATTAGTTTTATACCCTGGAATATTGAAACAGAAGTCCTTCCTCTCATCTCCTCTGTGTTGCCAAGAACTATTTTTCCAACAAATACCATATCTTTAGAAAATTTTGGTAAAGTTTTTGAAATTCTTTCTAGTTTAAAAAAAGTTATTAGCCTCTTTCAGTCTCATAAAAAGTATGTGTTGATGACTTAGAAAAAGTGTAAATAAGGTATAGATAGTAAGTCCTAGATATTTCTATAAATATTTGTACAGTGACTTGACTTTAAAATTGTCCCAACTAGAAAATCCCTTTTAAGAAATTACAACTTCATGTCTTTGAGGAACTGATTAGAAGTCTCCTTTCTATTTAGGGCTTCAATGTTCAAACCATGATCTTTAAAGTAATATCTCCTATTAATTATGAACAAATAATTTGAGTCTTTACTATTTGTGGATAGCTGTTGTCTCTTGCTTTTGCCTAGTGATTCATTAAGCAAATGGCAGTTATCAGACGAAACATATTTTCTTTTGTTTTTTTCCCTATAAAATTGCCCACATGGATTCAAATCTTGGGATAACTCATTTCAGTAGCATTAAAAAATTGTTATTACTCAGGTGTTAGTAGCTATGCATTTATTTATAATTTGATTCACAAGTATATTTTGTTTCATTCTGTTATAGATACCTATTTTATGCTAAAATAAGCTTAAGCCAAACTATTATCATTTTTGAAACATACACTTACTTTTTACTTTTTTAAAAAACATGTATTATTAGGTACTTCTTGCAAAGGATATGCATTAGCACATACTCAAGAAGGAGAAGAGAAGAAGCAAACTTCTGGTACCTCAAGCACCAGAGGATCAAGACGAAAACCAGCAGCAACAACTCCTACAAGGAGATCTACACGTAACACAAGAGCTGAACCAGTCAGTCAGTCTCAGAGGTCCCCAGTATCAAATAATTCTGGGTGTGATGCCCCAGATAGTAATAATCCATCTGTAAGTGTTTCCTCTTCAGGTGAGTCAGAAAAGCAAACAAGGCAGGCTCCAAAACGGAAGTCTGTAAGAAGAGGAAGAAAACTACCTTTACTGAAAAAGAAACTTCGGAGCTCTTTACCTCCCCCTGAAAAATCATCTTCCAGTGATTCAGTAGATGAAGAAATAGTAGAATCTGACATACCACCTGTGTTAGAGAAAGAACATCAATCAGATGTAGAAAGTAGTAACACTGTGCAGATAAATGTAGAAAATGAGTCTGCTAATGGCTTGAGAAGTTGCAGTGAGCCAGTAGAAGAAAGTGAGGAACATAGTGAGACCCGTGATACAGAGGAAAGAGTAGAATCTTTATATTCTGAGTCTGGTACCCAAGATCCTCCTGTGCTAGTTGGAGAGGAGGAGGAAATTCAAACAGTTGAGAATACAGGTATAGAGGCTAATATTTTATGTCTGGAAAGTGAGATTTCTAAGAATACTTCTGAAAAAGGAGGTGACCCATTGGAAAATCAAGACCAAATAGCTTTACCTTCAGAATCAGAAGTAAAAGCAGATGGATGTACAGATCATCTTCCAAATGATTTTCTTACATGTTCAGGATCTGAAATTGAAGTACACCAACCTATATCAAGCCTAGGTGAGATCCCTGAGAACGCAGAGTCAGCGGTTAATGAAGAAAAAGTTATGGAGAGTCCTATAGTAAAAATTATTGATCATAAAGATTCTACAGTAAAAACAGAACATCTTATTGACAGCCCCAAATTAGAATCTTCTGAGGGTGGAATTATACAAACAGTGGACAAAAAATCTATTGAGAGCTCAGAGGTTCATTTGCTTGGGCATGTTGAAAATGAAGATGCAGAAGTAATTGCAACATGTGATACTTCAGGGAATGAAAATTTCAGTAGTATTCAAGACTCTGAAAACAATTTATTAAAAAAAAATCTTAACACCAAATTGGACAAATCTTTCGAAGAAAAGACTGAATCTCTGGTTGAACATCCCAGATCTACAGAATTGCCTAAAACACATGTTGCACTGATTCAGAAGCATTTTAGTGAGGATAATAATGAAATGATACCTATGGAATGTGATTCATTTTGCAGTGACCAGAATGAATCTGAACTCGAACCATCTGTAAATGCTGATGCTAAACAATTGAATGAAAATTCTGTGGAGCACAGTTCCCAAAAGAATATGTCATCTTCTGGTCCTTCAAATGAAAAGGTTGAAACTGTATCTCAACCATCTGAAATCCCAATAGATACGATAGATAAAGCCAAAAAGCCTCGTACTCGAAGATCTAGATTTCATTCTCCATCTACAACTTGGTCTCCCAACAAAGAAACTGCACGAGAAAAGAAGCGGTCTCAGTCTCCATCTCCCAAAAGAGAAACTGGAAAAGAAAGCAGGAAGTCTCGATCACCATCTCCCAAGAAAGAATCTGCAAGAGGACGGAGAAAATCTCGTTCTCAGTCCCCAAAAAAGGACCCACGAGAAAGGAGGAAATCTCAGTCTCGATCTCCAAAAAGAGATAGCACTAGGGAAGGCAAAAGATCTGAATCACTCTCCCCAAAAAGAGACACTTCTAGAGAGAACAGAAGATCTCAGTCAAGACTGAAAGATTCCTCCCCAAGAGAAAAATCCAGGTCCCGGAGCAGAGAAAGAGAAAGTGATAGAGATGGGCCAAAGAGAGATCGAGATAGAGAAAGGAGAACCAGAAGGTGGTCTCGGTCCAGATCTCGTTCTAGGTCACCATCAAGATCTAGAACAAAAAGTAAGAGTTCATCATTTGGTAGAAATGACAGAGTCAGTTATTCTCCTCGATGGAAGGAAAGATGGACAAATGATGGTTGGAGATGTCCACGAGGAAATGATCGATACAGAAAGAATGACTCAGAGAAACAGAATGAAAACACAAGAAAAGAAAAAAATGACATCAGTCCAGATGCTGATGATTCAAATTCTGCTGACAAACATAGAAATGACTGTCCCAGTTGGGTAACAGAAAAAATAAATTCTGGGCCTGATCCGAGGACCAGAAATCCAGAAAAGTTAAAAGATTCTCATTGGGAAGAAAATAGAAATGAAAATTCAGGGAATTCTTGGAATAAAAACTTTGGTTCAGGTTGGATGTCTAACCGTGGTAGAGGTAACCGTGGCAGAGGCGCTTACAGAGGTGGTTTTGCCTACACAGATCAAAATGAAAACAGGTGGCAAAACCGAAAACCCCTCTCAGGGAATTCAAATAGTTCAGGGAATGAGACTTTCAAGTTTGTGGAACAGCAACCCTATAAACGGAAAAGTGAGCAAGAGTTCTCATTTGATACACCGGCAGATAGGTCGGGGTGGACATCTGCATCAAGTTGGGCTGTGAGAAAGACTCTGCCAGCAGATGTACAAAACTATTATTCACGACGAGGGAGGAATTCTTCAGGTCCACAGTCTGGATGGATGAGACAAGAGGAGGAAACAACTGAACAGGGTAACATTATGTTTATTTATCAACACTTTTATTTGAAGAAAGAGATTAAAAATTTAATACCTTATTTATATGAATTGAAATAATCCCTATTTATAGTTTTATGTTAAAATGAATCCCAGTTATTTACAAGTCACTTTGTATTGTATAATAGATATACACTTCAATATTTATTTTCTTTTTTCACCCCATGCCTACCCCAAACCTTGCCAAAGACATAAATATTTTAAGTATAATTTGCTACAGTAGAAGAATTTGAGATAGTACTATGCAGGATTTAAATTCTGTTTCATTTATATCAGATGTGTGCACTTGAATTTTTTTGATCATTGTTTTCCTATAAATAAGTCACTCTGCTAAAAAAGGTTTACCTTTTCTTTACTTCTCTTGGGAACATTGCAAGAAAAACTCTGTTGCAGATTTTTAAAAAGTGATTAACCTTCTAATTTAGTAATCTAATTAAATTTTATGTGATTATTTCTTTAACTAGGAAGTTTCTTGAGCTACTGATTCTTTGTGAGTGCTGACCAATGTTATTGTGTGAAGTTATGCTTTAAAATAATTTTAGTTGAATGTTTTCTTTCAGTTAGAAAATCAGCCCACATTATTTAGGAATGACAGGATTAAACTGAATAATTGGGTATTGGTTTAGGTGTTCTGTTAATTGCTATTTAATTGTAACCAGTGGTTCTTTGTTTCTCTGGCTAAAGAAATTTGTAACATGATTTTTTTTCATAAGCCTTTTTTCTTTTGATAGATTCTAACCTAAAAGACCAAACAAACCAACAAGGTGATGGTTCTCAGCTACCTATAAATATGATGCAACCACAAATGAATGTAATGCAGCAACAAATGAATGCTCAACACCAGCCTATGAATATCTTCCCATATCCAGTGGGTGTTCACGCTCCTCTGATGAATCTCCAGCGCAGTCCATTTAACATGCATCCTCAGCTGCCCTTGCATCTGCACACAGGAGTGCCTCTCATGCAGGTAGCTGCTCCTACCAGTGTATCTCAGGGACTACCACCACCACCACCCCCTCCCCCTCCATCCCAGCAAGTCAGCTACATTGCTTCACAGCCAGATGGAAAGCAATTGCAGGTATGTTTTCAGCAACTCAAGTTTAATCAACATAGCCATTGTAAACATTTAGCTATTAGGGACAGATATTCAAGAAAGGGCTTCCTGGCTGGATATCCATACACAATGACTCATTTGGTTAGGTTTATGGTAAACCTTCATAACCCCTTTTTCACTGTCCTTCCCCAAACCTCCCACTCCCAAATGAGAAAATGAACTGAATGCATAGTGTCAAATCTGAGCTACATATAGGCTATTGCTGATACCCAAACAGGTTTTTTGGTGAGATTAAAAAGACCAAATTATGAGCCAAACTAGAATCAAGTGGTGGACACTTTCCCTGATTTATTGAACTTTTAGGGGGTGGGAACTTGTTGTGATTGGGTACTGTGATAAACCGTGTACTGTTTTGTTCAAACACCAGATAAAGCTGTTCATTGTCCATTACTGTCTGTGTTTCATTTTCATGAATTTACCATGCTGAAAAAAGTGGCACTTTTAAATATAGAAAAATTTCAATAATAATCTGTAAACATTGTGTTGATCATAGTTTCATGTCTACATGTCAGAAATTCTAGAATCCTGACAGCAAGAGTTGGAAGAGCAAGGGGAGTGGGAATTTGGGATCTTGTATCTTTTTCTGCTGTCAACTCACTGCAAGTCATTTGACTTCACTGTCTCACTTTCCTCCATCTTTGAAGGGGGGGCACCTACTCTAAAGAGCCTTGTAGGAAAGATACTGTTATTAATGCTGCTCTGCTTCTTGTTGGTTTTAGTATTGCTGTCAGAACATTACAATACATATATATTTTTTTAAAGTCATCATGAAATATTTAAATGGGGCTCTGTTTAAGAATGTTACTCATTTTTCTTCAGTCCTTTAGATATAAATGACCTGAAATATGCATTTCCCTTAAGTATTTAAGTATTGGATTGCTTTGATTTTTTTTTTGATGTTATTTCTAATAGGTGACTAAAAGACTTTTATTGAGTACAAGTAATTCATTAACTGATGATAACTCTTTAAAACAGGGTATTCCTAGTGCTTCTCATGTAAGTAATAACATGAGTACACCAGTCTTGCCTGCTCCGACAGCAGCCCCAGGAAATATGGGAACAGTTCAGGGACCAAGTTCTGGTAATACTTCGTCATCAAGTCACAGCAGAGCTTCTAATGCTGCTGTAAAATTGGCAGAAAGCAAAGTAAGTGTTACAGTGGAAGCCAGCGCAGATAGCTCGAAGACAGACAAGGCAAGTTCAAAGTTGAGAGCAACCTACATAATTCTGTATATGATAAAAATGAAAAAATAACAGCTTTCTATCGTATAAGTGGTGAAGGGAATTTATTGTTGATAGCCTTAAATTCCAACATTATTTAAAGGGTTCTGTCTAAATATGTTGGTGCCAATTGAATTACTGGTAGTATTTCATATTTATTTTTAGAAATGTTTGGTACGTGTTAGTAAATAACTATTCTGTATTTATAACACTAATATTTGAATAGTTCCTTGCAAT
The DNA here is from genome assembly GCF_949987535.1 of Balaenoptera acutorostrata. Classification (NCBI taxonomy): domain Eukaryota; kingdom Metazoa; phylum Chordata; class Mammalia; order Artiodactyla; family Balaenopteridae; genus Balaenoptera; species Balaenoptera acutorostrata. The sequence continues at coordinate 68,728,466 of NC_080074.1, forward strand.
AATGTAAATGTACAGTGTTTTCAATTTTATATTTTTAAAGAATTTTTTTTGAAAGTATGTGATTGGGCAAATAATAATTATACATTTTCCTCTCATCAGAAATTGCAAATTCAAGAAAAAGCAGCACAGGAGGTAAAATTGGCCATTAAGCCATTTTATCAAAATAAAGATATCACCAAGGAAGAATATAAAGAGATTGTGCGGAAAGCGGTAGATAAAGTAAGTTATAGCTTTAGTGGAGTTATGTACATATTATTCTGAACATGCCTGTTTTAATAAAGGAATGCTTAATTAAATTAATTAAAATAGTAAGAGGTAGCTTCTATCATTCTTGTCTGTTTTTTTACCTTTTGAGATAACTAAACATGTACCCGACAGGAGATAATGAAACATTAAAAAATGTCTGGTTATCTCTTTGGCATATTTGTTTTTCATAAAGCTTTCCATTTTCCTTTAATCTGTTTAAGGTATGAAAAAAATATCCCCCCTTCTTTTTTTTATAGGTTTGTCATAGTAAGAGTGGAGAAGTAAATTCTACTAAAGTGGCAAATCTGGTTAAAGCCTATGTAGACAAATACAAATATTCACGGAAGGGAAGCCAAAAGAAAACTCTGGAAGAACCTGTGTCTACTGATAAAAACATAGGCTGAAGTGGGGAGCACTATAAAGGACACTATCAAGATACCTGCAAAGTGCAATTTCAACATGTACCTTTAATGGAAAATCATACATAACTGTGATTGAAATTTGGTTTTGATAAAATTATTTTTTTTAATGTAGGATATAATGTTTTGCTCTAAATAAATATAGTTCTGCACCGCAACTTCTATATCTTTTCCTCCCTTCTACCCCCCCCCCCCAAATAAAAACAAATTCAAGGGAAAGTAAAGGGGTTAAAGGAATGTGCATTTTTACTAGGACTGTGTTATATTGTGGATACTGGAAGATGTACAGCTTTTTGATTTGAACAATGGAGTGCATAAATGAGGAACTTCTGAGTGCACTGGTTTTGGAAGAGATATATATAATACATTTATTCTGTCAGGCTAAAAATAAAGTATGATCTTTATGATTTTTCTCTCTAATTATACAAAGATAAATAATGTATTACCATGAAAAATATTTCTAATAACATACCAATTGCAGGGTTCCTACTGTGTATTTTTAAAGCACACATCTGAGTAAATTGCTTAGATAGAAAACAAATTATCACACGAGTAAAATTCAGTGTTCAAAACTTTAGAACACTGTTCACCTATTGTATCACCAAATAAAGGTTATGCTGCTTGTTTTTCTTTTGTGCCTTTTTTTCCCCCAGTTGAGATGAAGCAATTTGATTTGCTAGATTTACAACTTTGGCAGTCTAAGCTCTGTTGAATTTAGAAGACCTGTTTGGAGAAAGTGTTGACTTTGTAAAAATTATGTTCTTCCATAATATCTTCTACTTATCAGAGATGGTAAATTGTTTGTGCCAATTGGAGAATTGCTTTTAAGTAGTGACCCTCCCTGTGGCTACGGTAGAATCATGACACTTGCTTCAGTGGCTTTCAGGTTGTTGCTCATCTGACTAATCACTAATGAAATTCTTTTCACATTTGAGAAATCTCCAAATGCTTTACAGTGAATAAAGTGTTGATTTGGTGACCATATGGTGGCCATTAATCATGTTGCGAAATTCTAGACATTAAAACCGGTGTTTTGGAAAAAGGAGAGGAATTAAATAATGGAGTCTTGGTTAGGCTTTCAGGGACTAGAGATTGGTTTTTTTTTAGTACTATTTTTATTAAAGGTAAGTTTAAAATGTTCTAGCCTTATTATTTTATTTGGCATCTTGGAAGAAAAAATGGATTATTTCCGTGATAAACTGTTTCATTCCAGTAACAGTTTTCAATAGATACCAAATAACTGGAAAGCACTTCAGATAAGATGTTAATGGCACAGAGATGGATCTGTGCCTCAGTGAGACAGACTGACCCTTGTACTAGCTAAACAGTGAAAGCAATACTCTTTAGGACTGTGCTTTTCTGAAGTAAAGATTATCTGTTTCTCAATTTTATGTGTATAATACTTTCCTGGTGCTAGCTTTGATAGGCGAATTTTGAAATATTGGCCCCAGTAATGATTGTGCTAGTTCATAATCTTTATTAGATTATGAGTATAATCCCAAAAGTGGTAGAAATATTTCCAAGCAGTTTCTGATCTTTATTCTGCATTTCTGGGCATTTGTAATATGGTATTCTACTGATTTATATATATTTTTAATTAAGGTTTGTGTTTAGATTATGATGGGGAAAGAGTTTTGGAAGTATATTTCTTGAATAAAATATTAAGACAGTGTTTTAAATATCAATGCACACCTCATTTGTTTCAGTTTTGAACTCTAGAAACAATTGTGTGAATTTTTAATCTATTTTGGGTTAAAGCTGGTTCACATGTAGAAAATTTTGTAGCAAATTGCCTAAATTGATTAATCACACAACATACTTTTCCGACATTTTCTTTCAGTGACATTTGGGAGTTGGATGACAGTTTAAAATTTGCTTTATACCGTTTAGCTTGTGCAAACATGTTTAAAAGTTTTGAAGAAAAAATAGGTGGTGTGGTCAAGAGTTAAAAGTCTTGCATCTTTGGTAGCAGTGCCAAGAATTAATTCCACCTTTCTTGAATAACAGTGTACTCTGTATCTGGTTGGGGTACTGGTTGGCCTGCAATTGAAATAGCTAATGAAGAATATTACTGGACTAGAATCAACTTTGAAATATTTAAGAATGTATTAGAAAGTGCATGCTTTATGTTAAAAAAAATACATTGCTTTTTAACATTTCCCATTCTTTTATCAGAAATTTACATTAATTTTGCATGTGCACAAACTTAAAAACATTTTGTGAGGTTACAGATTCCTCTTGTTATTTATGAAGATTCAGTATTAACCTTTGAAACCTTGGTCTCTTTAACTTTCTAGTCACATTGACTGATGTTTTTTAGGCTATAGTGACGCCTAGAATTTTGAGACTAAAATTTGTTATTTTAACATTCCAAAATTTTTTATTTTTCTCCTCTGGTAATTACATTTTTTCCATTATTTTCCTTTAAATGGCCACAGTGTGTACTGCTTGAATGTTCCATCCAAAAGATGTAGCTTCACAAGCACAGTGCTTGCTCCATGGTCCATGAGACATTGTTCATAGTATGAGGATGGAGTGCTGTCTACTGAAACAATACTCTTATTAAACAGATATGTAGTATGTAATATTTTCTAATAAATTCTTTTGATAAACAAAGTAGTGTCTTTAACATTTTATTATTAAGATTCCTGGGAAGTGGTGACTTTCACCACATAAACTCTTTCCAAACATGTGTTGCAGTATTTCTTGGATTTGTACCAAAGTAGTTAGGCTTAGCATCATAGTTAACGTAAATGTCCAAGTTGTAAAGCAAGCGGAGTTAGCTATAAGCATGTATTTTAATAGCATTTTTTCCTAATTACATATCATTGTAGGAAATTAGAAAAGCTTATTTAGTAAATTTAAAAATCTGTAAAAGAGGGAAGAAACCTAAAAACAAAAGGAGAAAAATAGCCTGTAATCCTACCACTTAAAGGTAACAACTATTAACAGATCAAACTGCACGTAACTATGTTGTAACATCTTTTTCACTTAATGTATTGAGAAGTTCCCATTTTAATAAAAATTATTCTGCATCATGACGACTTTCAATAGCTGTAATAGAATTCTATTACACGGATATACCATTACTTAAAACAATCCTCCACTATTGGATATTAAGCTATTTTTACTAATAGAAATAATAAAATTAGCAAAATATAAATTGTACTAATATAAATGACTGATGTAAACATCTTTATACATAAATTGTACCCATTTCAGATTATTTTCTGGGAATTGATTCCTGTAAGTAGAATATCTTGATCAGTTTTTATTTCCCCCTAAAATTTTTTAAGATGTAATTATATACATACATTTACACTTGAAGTGTAATTTTTAAAATTCAGTTTAAAACAATATATTTAGTTTAAAACTCCATTGTTTTCCTAAGCTGATTTGTCTCTGCAAAGAGAACCATCAGAAAGTTATTTTTCCCAAACTCTTCAATGCATTTATAAGCTGCTTTTTAAGGCTCCCGGAAAATAGTTTTCACAGATCTTTTTCCCCAGCACATGAATTATATCCTGTAAACTTGTGCATTTCTAGTCCCCTTAATAACTTGAAGATATAGTCACGTCCATGTTCTATTTTATAGGGGCTATATCGTGTTCCTCTGTTGATGGACATTTTAAGTTATGTACAAGTTTTGGTTACTAGAAACAATGTTTTAACTAACTAACACCCTGCGTGACTTACCTCTGCGAATCTTTTTGTGTACAAGGTTACATTGAATTTCAGGATATACACAGTTTTCATTTGGATAGATGTTGCCAAGTTGCTCTGTGAAAAGTGTCCTAATTTATAGTCCCTCCACAGTGTCTGAGCTTATAGTTTACTTAGTTCCAACTTTGATACTGTGACAGCATGTAAGATTGCTCTTGTTTTTAGGGTCTTAATGAACATTCATTTTATCAAACAGTGCACACCTACTGTGTGTCCGGAATTCTTGGATTCTTCACATATTACCGGGTTTAATCATAACACAGTTTTCTAAAAGAATGGTACAATAATAGCATATTAAGCTTGTACTATGTGATAGGCATTCTGTCAGACATATTTACCTTATTTTATCTATAAAACTAATTCTAGTAATTATCTTTGTTCTACTGATGAGAAAATTGAGATGCATAAAGCTTTAACTGAGTTAACTAGTTACACAGCTACTTAGTGATAGAGCCAGGATTCAGACCTAGGATCGGTAGACGCTGATGTCTGCTTGACTTGGGGTGTTAAGTTGAGCTCACAGATGTAAACCAACATATCACATGTGGGAGTAATGGCTGAAATAAAAAAGTATAGTGGGAGCACAGAACTGACTTTGCTTGGGGGAATAAGGTGCGAGGAAGGGTGATTGATTGATAAAACCAAAAAACCTTTAAAGGGAGTGAGTGATTGCCTTTAAAATCAGGATAGTGGTCACTGATATGGGGGAGGGAGGAGGTTGTGACTGAGATGGGACAAAGGTCTGGGAAGGAGGGGGACTACCAAGGACTACTTCTTGACCTGGGCAGTTGTTACATAATAAACTCTACTCTTTATGCACTTTGTTATATGTGGTGTTATATTTCACAGTAAAAAAATTTGTAAAAAAAAATCCAGAGGCCAGCAATTAACTCAAAGCCATTGTTTAGATTTTTGGTAGACAAATCTACCATTCTTCATCCCTTCCCTTCTTTCAATCTAGTCTCAGTGGGAAAAAGAAATCCATGAATTTGGGGAGAAAAAATAATTCCTCACTGAAAGAATAATGCATCACATAAAATATGCTTCTGTAAGAAATGTGCAGGAGAGTGATGATGTGTGCAACACTTAAAAAAGTGTGCTTTCTATATTTATTAGATGGTGGCAGCTTTCAGCTTTTTTTTTCTTTTTCAATGATGAGCATTTTTGTGGACTCTGACCTTTCCCCAAATAAGTTATGCTTTTGCTTATTAGTGAGGTTGAATATTTTTCCTTCTGCTTATTATTTTTTATTTTTGGTTGCATTGGGTCTTTGTTGCTGCATGCGGGCTTTCTTTAGTTGCGGTGAGCAGGGGCTACTCTTCGTAGTTGTCCGAGGGCTTCTCATTGCGGTTTCTGTTGTTGCGGAGCACAGGCTCTAGGTGTGCAGGCTTCAGTAGTTGCAGCACACGGGCTCAGTAGTTGTGGCTCGCGGCCCCTAGAGCGCAGGCTCAGCAGTTGTGGCGCACGGGCTCAGTTGGTCCGCGGCTTGTGGGATCTTCCCGGACCAGGGCTCGAACCCGTGTTCCCTGCGTTGGCAGGCGGATTCTCAACCACTGTGCCACCAGGGAAGCCCTCAGCTCCCCTTTTTCACTAAGAAGTTATTTTTTTAAACAAATTATGCCAATTTCCAAAGTATAACTCAAAAGTTGCCGGTTCCCAGGCAACTGCTCTGCAAGCGTGGATCTGTTTAAAGGGTCAACCTGAAAATTAGGCTAGCATTATCTTTCACACGGTTTAGCTGTAAACAGGGCATATCTGATAATCCTCTCTAAAGCAAAGGCTAAACATTTTCCTCATGAGTTTAGGGAAGCTATAACGTATAGTCAAGGGATTCTGGAACCCTCTCAACCAAATGTGGTTCAGCCTTGTGTTTTAATTCCAGACTACACTTTGTGGAGCCCATTAGGTTCTCCTGGTGGCCAAACCATTTCTCTGCTTAGCAACATCTAACTCACTTTGCTCCTCCCTGGAATTCTTCAACAGTTTTATTCCACGCATTTGGTTTGTGTGAAAAGTGTTTATAACTTTGATCTCTTA